>NW_028322118.1:3835336-3988749 GCF_001445615.1 Aspergillus lentulus
TGATAAACGCGAAGGCATGATAGCGACGCCACAATTTCGGAATTGTGACACTTTTTTTTTTCCCTTGAGAAGATAGCTCCCTGTTGGTCTTTTCGGGGTCGCCGTCTCCCCCGATCGTGGTCGCACGGCGCGTGAAACTCGAAAGAAGTATTTTCCCTGATCGCAGTATGTCGCAAAGAGCCTGACCTCGTGACAGGTTCTGCAGAGTGTGCTGCAGAGAATGGATTGGACTGTTTATGGCACCCTAGCTGTCGTCAAAGGCGTATGTAAAGACACAGCTCCTCACGATTCCTCAATCGACTTCCTTTGGAGCGGGAGATAGTTCGTAAGGCGCAATCCAGAGGCACGTATTGTAGTCGCGGTGATAAAAAGCGGCCAAACGAATGTAATTCCTTTGCCTCTTAGGTGCCCTAGTGTGTTCTAAAACTCGCCGGGTGAACTTTGTGCGGAGAAGGGTTCAAGTGGTCGATTAGTCGCTTGAGTATAGAAACGGCGATGTCGACGAGAGATACGGTCCTACCGAGCAGGGTGTGAAAGCGACAAGACTGAGGTAGCCTGGAAATGGAGGGAGGAAAGAGGTGAAAAAAGAATTGCACCGGAATATGGGGGAGTAAAAGGTGGAGGAGGGAGGAGCGGAAGGAGAGAAAGCGGACAATAGTTCGTTTATGGGGGAGGGTCGGAAGAGTGTGTGCAGTATGTACGAGATGGTAACGGTACAAGGGGAGGAAGAGAGGGAAAAAGAAAATCGAGGATGGCCACACATAGAAAGGTTCGCGAGGGTACCGAGGGACAGGTTGAACTACGGTGACGGGTGATGGGATGGGGCGGTAAGTACAATACAATAATAATGGAAAGATCCTAGCCTAAGTTACCTTTTTATTTTTTTTTTTATTTTTTTATTTTTTGGGCCGATTATTATTAAATAATCGATTTATTTATTTCATTTTCGCCCTATTGCTGTGTATCACTTCCGGAGTATTCCCGTGGGTCACCTGGTATTCCATACCATGTCATTACCAGAAGTAATTTTACCGGTCTGTTTCCGGAGTTCCACCCCCAAGAAGAAAGTACGCAACTTTATGGCCAAGGATTCTTACGTACTAAAGCCAAAGAGCTTTTTCTTCTTGTGATGGAGTAAAGTACGGAGTAGGTAAAGCCACAATACACAAAGGTAGTACCTTAGGTATACAGAATACTTAACGGGATTGATCCCGGTGAACACAGCTTCCCTGCATTCAGATGGAGTCAAATTGACACATGACCAGATCCTTCATGGTCCTTATTGTTTTCTTTTTCTGTTTCTGGGAGCATATTCTGAATTCAATGATCAAACATAGGTACCATGATAATTTGTAAATCTGATATATAACTCTTGAATCATGATACAGAAAATTCTAAAAATATCAAGGGTGATACTCCAAGCATCAAGGTACGAGGAGGAAAATAAGATGGTGGCAGGGTAAGGTGACCTCGCCTCATAGACCGTCGGACGAAAGATCTTCTTGTCCTGTGACCTGCTCTGCTGCTGAGTAAGGACAGGATATCTTCCAGGAGCAGTCACTTGACTCTGGAATGGGTCCATATCGATAGGCGCTGGTTCAACCAACCCAACCGATAGGTACTGCCAATTATTGCAATCTATCTATCTCTCCACATATTCTAAACGGAAAACAAGCCTCATTCTAGCCCGGTGCTGCCTATGTAACTGTCAACCTGAATATTGAAGAGAGGCGGCTTCGCTATTGTCGAAGGAGCTCGCTGATCCCAGCATGGTTGAATGTTGACACGCCACATCCCTAGCTCAGGGGCCGTTTATCAGTCCTCCTGACTGTCCCTTGTGAATGATGTTCAAGTAAACTACTTTCGCCACGGAATTTGCGTCTTTCGCCTTCTACCTCAAGGATCACATTTTTCGAAGGAAAGCTGCGATGTTTGTTTCATTCTGGTTGTCCATTAATCCTTGGCAAGTTTGGTGGCATCTAGGCTCTAGGCCACTCACTCCCTTTTCTTTCTCCATATTTTCCCCGGATGTTTGGTGGATATTTTCCGTCGAGATGACCTGTTTGACGGCTCAGGTTAATGATCCCGGCTGAAATGGATTGGTGTTTGATCGTCCTCCTTACTGCTATTAGCCGGTGGTATGTAGGTTTTATCTACTGTTCAATTCCAACCGTAGCTGCATACCGGGGAAGTCTGGAAGTGTTCCGATCTGGCTGATCCTCCTACCTGGTTTTCTAGATTATTTGAGGCGTCTTAGGCTCGAAAGCAATCGAATATGTAGATGTTTGAGGTCTAGGGTCAATAGCCTCTCCATATCCTACGTTCTAGGAGGCATATAGCCGATGCTCACAGTAGGTTCCTTTGCCTCCTTTGAGCCATTGATCCTTTGAACTGCCGGTCAGAGGTTTACTTACTGGATTGGTCTTTTGTAGCAATGATCTCTATTCTCTCCACAGATGTTGATGCTGCTGATCACTTAGTGTAAGCCATTATTCACAAGACACTCACATTTTGAAGCCACTGGGATTGACGCCCACACCTAGACATCTATCATATTCATGTCAAAAGATTCGAACAAATTCCACGGCAGCTCTATTTGGAGTCGGCGGGAGTCACAAGGTAGCGTGTTCACCGGTGGCCACTAATAACTATCTAGATTGGAAGTAGATCATGCTATCGGAGCTCCATTAGGAGCGACAGTTGAGAGGGCAGTATGCCATCCAAAGGAGCTCCTGGCCGCTCTTGATCGATATTGGCTAGCATGCCTAGGCAGTCCGCCCCCGTGTCTCGAATCCTCAAATCGGCGAGGCACAAAACAACTGATAATACCAGCGGCAATTTCCCCTTCCCCAGAGAGGTAGTCCTGGTTACAGGGATCATGACAATCGCCTAAAAGAACTATTACCATCATCTAAGAAGTAAGTATGTAGCACTAGTAGTACGGAGTACAGGCGCACGTTTTGACGATCATGTGATGTCCTACAACTCAGCCTAGGTCCCAAGAGCACCTGATGGCTGAGTTGTACAACTTGGTACATTTTCGCCTCTCTCCGATCTCTCCTCTCGTATGGAGATACTGTCAGCCACATGATATTTTGCAACGCCATGCTAGCCGCCAACCAGCCCAATACTCTCGTCTCCTGAGCAGGCGGGTAATGAAGATGAGAGGAAGATGTCCATTTCTGAACAGAGAGTGGTAGGCTCGGGCCGAAATAGAGCTTAGTTTCACACTGTTGTGAACTGATTGCGTACCAGTTTGCATTCCAACAGTAGAACCTAGTTGCTATTAGCTGACCGAGTCGCCTGCGACTTCTTGGATGTTCCAATAGTTCCTCTACAAAGGAAGAGTAATGATTCGGAGCTTGTCCATGAGACGAGTCCTAATGACTGATCCGCAGGCGTAGAAGCGAGCCATAACGCCCAATATTCTTAGTAGAATGACAGGCTGATTCACGCAGAACAATACCAAAGTCAAAGCATGACATCGCCGCGGCCAAATCTAGTGTGAAGACTCTGTTGAGAACAACCTCCACATGGATGAAGACGACTTGCATTCAGAGCTCCTAGACGCCTTCAATCATCTCCATGATGACCGAGTTCTGTCCAGCTGCCCATATTTCGTGCATACAGACTGTTCCACTGTGGCGATGGAGCGGAGCCACGTAGCAGTCACTCATTATGTCAGGCGTGCTGCAAGCCTCCAGGGACCACTCGGTAAGAAGTTAGACAGGGGCTAGGAAGACGACTATGATATCAGCAGGTAGAGTATGTTGTGGAAGCTTTGGAACTACTAGATTATCGTTTGGGTCCGAATATTAAATGTAGGTAATCGAGTATTAGGTATGGGGAACTGCGAGTTTTATCGGATTGTTACCCCATATGGATCCTCCGCTTTTTCCCCATCAAAGAGTCAGATCTGCCCCCGAAATGGACTGACTGTGCGGAGTAATAATGAGTCGATAAAGTGCCTCATACCTCATGATCTCGAAGATCTCAATTACTCGTCGAATATCAAACAAGAAAACTTTCCAAAGAGCAACTTTCCAACAGGCAAGACACAGCTAGGGAAATACTACGGAGTAGACAAGATGAATGACCTACTCTGTACTTCATAAGGATTTCCTGGTAGACTTTCGGTAACACCAACGTCTTGACTCTTCGGCAGCCAGGCTAGGTACTCCGTGATTCGGCGCCAGTTCCTACCTTAGCACCCGCCATCAAGACGATGGAAATAAGTACCGTGGTATGAAGGATGATACGATCCGGAGGAAAGGCGTAGCTATCATTCGGAATGTGAAGGACTCTCATAACTGAGCTATGCACTTCGACTCTGCACAGCGACGGCAGCCCGTACCAACCAACCTCGAGTCTTGGCGTGAAGCATCCACAGTGAAACGAAGAGTGAGGCACATGGGGGCGCCGCAGGAAAGAAGATTCACTCGGCAGGAGAAAAACCTCAATCCAACCATAACAGGTTAAAATAACGAAGCTGAGTACTATCTTTCAGCATCGATTACGGAGTACCGCAGTGAGACTTGCTAAGTACTGTTTGATGTGGGGGCAAAAGTTCAGCCTCTGTCATGTCAGTGGCGAAACAGAGGTCACAAGAACATCTCCTTGTCACATGATGCGAGGTTAACCCGCGGCATTTACCATGCTTTTTCCTCCTTTTGACTTTGCAATTGTCCGTTGGCCACGGAAGGCAGAGCTAAAAGCTTTGAAGGCGCTCCGTGTTTCTATCGTCTGGATTCATGGCCAATTTGAGTCGGTCCTAAGGAACCCGAAAAGGGGTGGAGAGGCATGTGGTATTGTCGCTGAAGTTACGGGATGGTCTCCTAAATTCCTTGTATTAGTTTGTTAAGACAGGGTGCTTTGGAGCATCATTTGGCAATGGCAGCATTGTGACAGTCAATGGCCCTCTAGCAAGTAAAAGTTGTACATGTTCGAAGTACCGAGCACTGGCTATTGTTTTAGAGCTGAGACTGAGAGTACTCATAGGCACACTCTCAGAAAAATGTCACAGGCCCTAGGGATCCTAGGCAGTTAGGGTATCACTAGTAGTCTGGTACAGCATAGGATGTCGTGAACCATCCTCCATTACGGTTCCTTGTCAATTGTCCTTTAGCCCCATGCGACTCAATTGAGAAGTACAATTATCCCAATCAGCTCACATAAGCCTGAGGACCCTGCAACTCATGCATAGATATTGAGTATCAAGTTCCCAAGACCTCCTTGCAGCCACCGTCAGAGCGATGAGGCGCCAGCAAGCCTTCGCGAGCACTTTCCATCGCAAACTCGATTTGCTACCGAATGCTACGGCATCGGTCAAAACATTGGTTCGTGGGAGATGATCTGCAACAGTTCGATCTGGAAGTGCTAACTATGTAGGTGTGTGTAAGTGGCTTGGACTTGGCCATGCCTGCTGTCCAAACGTTCCGAACAAAGGACTGAGCCAACAGGTATCTTCAAGACCATCATGGGATTGCGTTCCGTATCAGCTTTGCTCTCATAATACACGGCAGGATCAATAATAAGGGATCTGAGTTCTGACACTGATAGCGCCCCAGCGCCCCCCCGCGCCCCCTGGCCTTGAAAGTGGTACGTATGCGCCTAGTCTACTCTACTCCACTGAGTCCATACATTCCATGGCTGATTCCGAGAGCGGGTACATCCAGCCCTATGCAAAGGACATCAGGAATCGAGATTTCTTTGGGAAGAGGTCTCAAATCCCTACGTTCTCATTTCTTGATTATGCAAAGGCAAAGCTTGGGTTGCGCACAGATATCAATATTATCCGGGATCGTCAAAACCAATGGCCTAGAATCGACTATCTATTTATCAAGGGATACGGTGTCTTTGTCTGCATGCTTTGATCGCTAGAAGTCTCGAAGCAAATATCCTGCTCGCAAGTCAGGTGTTCAATAAATGATTCACCTACCCTACATCCAAGCCATCAGGAATCAAAGAACGTACAACCGAAATTTAGTTGAAATGGAAGCTGTCCCGTCCCGTCCTTTTTCAACCTTCCTTTGTTTCTGTTTCTGAGCAGTCACATTCCGCATAGTTCCCAGGCCGCTATCCCCGGAGTCCAAAGTCCTGCGCAAACCAGCGAACAATCATGAATGAAGCAAAGACCGTGTCCTCTAGTCTACTCCATGATCACAACACGGAAGCAGATCCGGTGCTGTTGGGAATTCGTCCGTTATGTTCGAGAATTCGACCCGCGGACCCCGGAAAAGGTCCATGCGGATCTTGCAGCTTCAACCGCCTCCAAGGAGTGGTTTTCTACGCAAGGGTCACTTCGCCTGTTTCCACTCATAAAGGGCTAGGGATCTTTCTTCCTGGAAATTGGAAGGAAATCCGAAACCTTCATTCTCACTGGTCTTACGTTGTACTTTGACAACCTAGCTACAGTGTCAAGACAGAGTCAACTATTGAATAAAGCAGATGAATGGTATCTAGGTTGATATCCCTGTTTGTGTCTGAGGCGAGCTCACGTGTATTTTCTCGTGATCTATCCCTTGAATGCCTGTCATCCCTCAGTCACCATCAACGGCTGATATCCCATGAACAAGAGTCCAAGCACAGATCAGGATCGCCAATGACTGGATTGGAATCCTTGGCTTAATCGAGCACGACTTAAGCTTCATTTGCTTCTCGGCGCAGGGAT
Organism: Aspergillus lentulus; assembly: GCF_001445615.1. Classification (NCBI taxonomy): domain Eukaryota; kingdom Fungi; phylum Ascomycota; class Eurotiomycetes; order Eurotiales; family Aspergillaceae; genus Aspergillus; species Aspergillus lentulus. The sequence continues at coordinate 3,842,007 of NW_028322118.1, forward strand.
GGGGATCGCTGTACAAAGTACTGCGCACCCTCATCCGATCCCTTGAATTAAGTGACTAAACCTCAGAGAAGAAGCTTACGACGTCTGCATGCATAGAATGCACTTTAGTACTGGAAGAGAGGCCCATCGCAACCAGCATCAAGTATCTCAACCCACTACTCCCTCTACTCTCCATGTAGACCAGGGTTATCTCCCCTGGCTGTCCAGGTACCTGGGAACACAGGTATGTTGACCGTTTCTCCAGTGGATCAAAAAGAATCCTCGACCGTGTCGATCGTTCGACGCCTCTACATACCGCTCTGCTCGACAGTCTCTGAAGTAAATGAATCGTACTTGTGTCTCTTTTCCCTTCGGTATTGAAACGTACTGTACTTGTTCCTGCCCGATTCTTACTGACAATCATACTTACCCACCGCACTCGATACCTCCATCACTATGTATGTGGTTAGTATCATGCTCTGTGCTACATATTAGGCCTCGCGGCAGTCATAGCCCTACGGCGTAGAGAACACTGTGTCTCAATTAATCCCTGCCCCTAGATACGAGTCATTTGATTCAAGACCCGGTCAGAGGTTCTTTGTGTTGTCTATCATGCGCTTAAACGCCAAACGCCTTTGCAAGCCATGCAATCTGCGGGATGAAGCAGCAAAGAATACATGCAGACTATGAAGAAAAAAGTAAACGCTCAATAGCCTGATAATAGGGAAGCTAATCAGGCACCCGGAGACTATCAGCCGTGGGATTTTTTTCCATACGACGATAGTGGCAGGCTAGTGAACAAATCATTGAGAAGCTACCAGGCCATCTGACTTGGATGTCGTTAGCGGAATGAATGTGATTCGTGTTCCTGGGCAAATCGGTCGCTTCACGTGGTGAAGGATGTGTTTCAGGATTTGTTATGGTTTATGCTTTATGGCTATTTGTGAGTATTGGGTATGTCGACTGGACTTTCCATATGGAGGCAGAGGCATATTACTCGACGTGATGTCGGAGGGTAAATGATAGGTTAACCATTGAGTCAGATACATATCTAGATACTGCCGCTATGTGTCTCAAGGGATTCCTCGCGAGTACAGTACTTCAGAGACCAATTATTTGTACTGGATATCTTCTGTCGTTGATGTTGATGATCCGGTGTACTTTTTTTCCACCTATCAATGTACTCAAGAAAATATATGCCCTTGGTCACTGGCGGGTGTATACATTCAAATACCGCCAAACGTAATGTAATCAGACGGCTTTCTTTCAGATGCCACTTTTGACGCTTCTGGCGCCAGATCTTCCGTTCATGGATATCTATCTACTTCCGGAGTACTTCGTGGGGGAAATAAAAAGAATCAAACGCACCAATGCACAGTACTTCTGCTCTGGGAGAATAGGTCACAGTGCGATTGACAATCCAACCGAGATAAACATTCTTCAAGCCTCTCCAGGGTACAATGGATCTGTATCAACTTCTGTCATCGCCAGTTAGCCGCCACAAGAGCATCATCCGGCATCGTTGCCTGTCGGAATCAGATCCCCTCACCGCAGTCGTGTGATGGGCGTAATCAGCGGCACCACTGCAGCGCTGTACACAAAGTAGCGGTATAGATTCTTCGGATTTTGGATTCCAACCATAATGACATTTGATGAATGCAGTGTCAACGCCACATAGACAACGTATCGTCCCGAGGCTCAGTCCCTTGAATCAGACATTGTGGTCATAATCATAATCATCGTCACAAGCAGAGAGCATACGGTAGATTGTTTAATTGCGTTCCCGCGCGTCGGGATCATGGTACTCAGCCTGCCGCGAACGGATTCAAGCCACGTCAATGAGCCCATGCCCATGTGACAGGGTATGGTGGAAACAACCACCACCACACGTTTGCGGGATGTCACTGCCACTACTTCATTTCTTTTGTTGCTCAGGCAGAGATGAATGATGATGAGAGGAAACGAAAAAATCAGACTGAGATGAAGAAACCATGGGGCCGGTGCTTAGGTGGATGTGATGCATCGTGACACCACGACATGCATTTACCCCAGGTCAGCAAGGGCGGTCTGTTGCCCATGGGGCCATGATGCTATCATCGTGCCTCGTTTTCGACCCAACAAGTACAACTGACAAGGGGATAATACGGTGTCCACCGATTCGAGTCTAGAACGGAAGATTGGCGTCTGGCGATCGGTCGTACACCCGTACAGAACTGTCTATTGTTACTATATTCGGCGCTGGCTGGGATATTGCTTTTTCCTCCATGATACAGGGGTACATGGAACAAGCATAATCAATCCAAGCGCCTGGTCATCTGAACATCTGGAATTTCCTTCGGGTACGATGTCTGGCCATATGGCCCTTTCTTTTGCTATCGTGTCTGATCCTGAATCTTCGCGCCCGAGATAGGCGTCCAATATTGCGAGTGACTTGGATGATGCTGGTAAGTGGTCGCTTCAGAAGGCATCTCTCGTTTCCATGATTCGCTGTCAGTAAATGACATTGACGCCTCCATTATACATCTCGATAACTCCCGAACTGACTCATCAGACTCCTTCGCGCTCTCGATCGGTCTAGAACAGTATCCCTCAGCATGGAGGTTTCTCATCGTTACCTCTAACCATCCTTTGTTTCACAGAGACACCCTCCTGTCCAGATTTGTTGTCATGGTCGGATCTATCATGAATTCATGATTATTTCGCCGCGCCAGGCAGTCGATATTTCCTCTTCAGTCTCTCTGCTGACCGCAACTCCAGCCCATGACACCTCTACGAGGGGTCTTTGCGCCGTCCTTCGCGCAGGCGGCCCAAGTCAAACGATCCTTCACTTTTGGCTCTTAGATTAGGATTCTAAGGTATTGTAGAGACTGAATCAGAGGCTGTTTACGCCAGATTAACGGTGAAGACGGTTCAGCGCATGAATCATATCTGGTGTAGCGCTGGATAATTCTGACTGGGCGTAGGCTCTATACAGGAGACGAGAAAGAGAAGAGATTGCGAATAGAAACTGGTAAATCCGTCTTCGATAGTATAGCAGGTAAACTGCTTAGAGAATGCCTTTGCATCCTGGCCTGCGGAATATAAACCAAATTCTGGATCGACTGTAGGGTTGTAGATTATATTGAAGTCTTTCTGTCTTCCCCGGACCACCAGCCCTACGTTCCTCCTGGACGCATATGTATGTAGAGATTTCACAGAAACTCAAGGGGTTTACTAGATTATAGATAACACAATACTTAGTGACAACGCCATACTGGCCTTATGAAGATATTCAGCGCAGCTGTGTTGAACTCCACTTGCAGAAAGCTAGCGTCTTGCGTGTGCAACTGGGGCTTCCATATAGACTTTTTTCAAACCCATTCACTGATCCTGATCAGGTATCTTTATCTGCTCATTCACTGGACTGCGACACCGCATTGATGAGCTCTTAAGTTGTTATATGCCCCTGGAGAACCTCTCTCTCCAAGTCACCTTCCCTGCCAAATAGCCAAATCTCACCTTCGTCGTTATACGGACTTCTTATTCTCATTCATGGACGTGCAGGTTGTCAAAATGTGTGTCTCGATGGATGAGAAGAGCCCAGCTCTGAAGCGATATGGGACTACGGGACTGGGAAGTTTCGGTGCGACTCAAACCGTGTCCGCAAAGCCGTAGACACCAGGCTGGCGCCGGTTGAGTGTCTGAAAAGCTCCCCATTCCCCAGTGTGAAGACGGCTGACATCGACGCCGAACTGCAGTGGATGATTGACGGAGAAAAAAGTATTTACCTTAGCCGATGGACCGCGGCCGCTGGCAAACCAAACGAGGCGAGTATAGCGGGTTGTCTGGCTCTCGTTGATGGAGAAATGGGCAACGTCCCTGCAGCCTATTCCAGATTACCGCTTCAAGCAGAAGGCAGTTGAGTTTTCGTTGCCAAGTCCGTGTTCATCAATCTGGTTGCTTTTCGTCGGTGCAGCACTGCCTTCGCACTTCGGCTAAATATTTGGCCCAACAACAACAACCGAGAGGCGTCCTAGATTGAGTGCATCCTCGATGCGAAGAAGTCCATTCTTTGTAACAACCGCAGGTCTGGTTAAGGTCATTCCTACCGGCCCTGCGCTGTTCTCAATGACAAGAAAAGTATGTTTGTATTCCCCCTTCTTCACCGTGGCCAATGATCCAGTTGCCTTTCATGGCAAGCCAACCGCGACCGATATAGGAGTGATCAAGCTCATGGACCATGGAAGGAGGTCGGCCGGGCCCAGATACAACTTGGCGAAGCAAAGAAGAAGCAATTCAATGCTCAAGGCCACTCATATGCCCTCCTGTCCAAAAGTTGCGAACTGGTCGACCCGGATCTGTCCGCGTCATGCGTGAAAAAGCCGAGCCCTTTCCAAAGCTGTGTAGTCGCCCCCACTTACAAAGACAGAGCCATGCATCTCAATGTGTGCTTGAAAAGAATTTAGTCGAATAGGGGTGCTCGCTGCTCGCTTCGCCTGCCCTCCACTTCTGGTGGCTGGGACCAGCAACTTGACGAGCAAGTCTCATTCCTGTCATGGGTTGATCTTCGCTGACTGAGACAGTTCCATTATCCGTGACGTTAGGCTCTCATTTCTTGATGACTACAGCCCAAGCTCTCAGACATGCCAGTTGCCGGAAGATCTGATGTCGACGTTGTGCGCGATTCTCCTCGCAAAACGCTCGCTCCCGCGCTCACGAACAAAAGGATTGACAATTTCACCACTATTGTCAATCGCCAGGAGAAGGATCAGCCCCTGAGGCACTCGAGCCGGCCGTCACAGCCACAATTGACGTGACGAGCAAGAATTTCACCTGCGTCTGCCCACGTCGGCCTTGTTGGAAGGTGATGCCCCGACTGGCTGCCATGAGTATACATCAGGGTGCCTGCTCAGTCTGATGGTCTTTTATACCACTGCAAACGTACAAGCCATGACGACCGATAATGAGCTACGGGTAGTGAAATGTAAGGCAGTACTAGTCGACAGGGGATCCGAAGGAAACCTAGTCGCCAGGTACGTTATCGATGCCCTCAAGGCGAGGATTGTGCCTGTGGATATAAGATGTAAGGTGGCGACTGGACATGCTTTGGCCATGTTTGGTTGTCAAGCCCAGGATATCGCGACCATTACGCAAACAGCGTGAAGAGGTGAAATGGTGGGGTGAGAACTCAGGAGTGATGTCAGGACCCTGCTTATGCTCGCCATGAGGAAGAAGAAAGAAAGTAATCACAAATGACTTGCTTGTGCTGTCGAATGCAACCGCTCCTGTCACCAAATCGTGGGCTGATAGCCTATGGAAGCAGCCAGCACATTATCCGCCCTTTACTGGGCACAAGAGGTGGTAGTAAGAGCAGGTCTATCCACTCTGATAGCCAGTGGTTGGTTGGAGTTCTATTTGCTCGGAGCCACAGGGGCTTGAAACCCATTCAGCATGTTCTAGAGAAAGTAGACTCTATTCTCCATCTGTGAACATAAACTGTGACTCCACATTGAGGATCCGTCCTACGTGGTTTTCGCAAACGTACATCCAAATTGTCAGGGAATCGCTCGGTCATCCGCCCCCTCTTGGACCGAATAGAGCCAGAGTCTTCTATGATGGAATCTCGGACGGTTAATCCCCAAACGTCCCAGTGCTCCTCGTTAGCTTGCAGAAAGGCTTTTCTTGAAGAATCGAAAGCACGACGTCGTCCGTGGGCCGAGCCGAGTTGCGCATGTTCTCTCATTGCTGCCCATCAATGGAAGTTCTGTGGCAAGATGTATTTCTTTTGGACATGAACACATCAGAGACAAGCTTTTAGACCATCTCATCCTTCAAGTCGCCGATCACGCTTGCTAATTCTGACATACATCCATCAGGACTAGTGACCATGGAGTATCAGATAGATGTAACGTAAATTGTAGAAGGTTGGCAGGTGTCGGTGGATCTTGGCAGTCCCAGTCCCCACACATGATCGGGAGCCCGTGATCCCGAATTCCCGATCTTCCGACGGCCAAGGACGGGCCATTACCAACCTTGTCTTCAGATTTTGACCTCACAGATCTTCCACGTCGAGACATTAAATTCTGTCTGATGTTTGTCTTTCGGTTAAAAATTGCTACATCTTGAATAGTAGACTATTCAAAGATATCCCGGGGCTGCTCCATGGTGGGCTGCGTCAAAGAACTGGGGAGCACCAAGTTATCACATCCCAACGGCCCAACCGCTTCAAACTAAACAGCTGACCAGTTGGTTCGGTGCATTTCCTTTTATATATGACTAAACTTTCACCTAACAGCTGAACTTTTTCAGTTTTTAAGAAGGACCTTTCTGCTTAAAACTCCCCCTATTGAGACCTCGCAGCTTCCTGATCAGGCTTCCGGCAGGTCCGGGTCCATATATCCCGCTCATGACAGCAGAAACACACTGCCTGGTTTAACAAAACCATGCAGAATTTATCAATCGCAGCTGAGAGCGGTCTTTCCCTGGAGCCGCTGGACGGTCGTGCAAGTATCCATCAAGCACCAAGATCTAAGGATCATCATAATGTGAATCGAATACGTAACCCTCTGGTAAGAATCGTCTGGATTTCTCGCTCGGTAAAGAAACGGCATTGATCAAAGTTTGTCTGCTCAGGTCTGCGGAGCTTGCTACACGAGCCAGATAAAGTGTGAGCCTGATGCCTCCAACATGTCTTGTAAGCAATGTACGCGTCGTCGCATTCCTTGCGAACTCGCTTCCAGGAAGGAGAAGCAAGAGCGTAGGAAAAGGTAAGCGTGCAGCAGACCAAAGCATTGGCTTTCAGTCTTCCTCTTTCTATGATAAGTGGTACACGGCTGACCGATCTAGACGCTTGTATGTAAAGGCTCTGAAAGAGCGCTTGGATAGGGTGGAGTCGCTGCTCAAAGCCGCCGGCCTCGTGGACGAGGAGAATCTTACATCTCCGGAAACCAGCAGCGATGATGATGTGTCGCTCGGAGACAACGGAATGGAAGTCGAAAGTGACGATGATCTCTCAAGTTCGCTGCCGCATAACTTGAGTGAGCACAAGGTTCGCACGTCCAAGTCAGCCAATCAGCAGTCGAGACTTGAGTCATCTAGCAAACTTTCCGGTACTGGGGATAGCCAGCATGTTTCCATAATTCGATTGGATAACAAGGCTGACTCCTTATACTACGGTATGCCGTTCATCAAGAAACTGAGCCTTTCGCACTTCCTATGATTCTGACCCGTTTCAGGACGTTCTTCCTCATTGTCCATTTTATCCAGAGAAGGGATTGAGTGGATCAAGCACAAGACGGGTGAAGTGAACTTCCTTCGTCTGCTAGTCTCAGACACAAAGCACGATAGTCCATGGGACTATTGGCGGCCCGACGTGTTCCACGATGTCTTTGCCTCGAAGGTCTTCAAACCTCTTCCGCCCCGAGCGGAGGTATTTTCGTTGTTAGGCGATTATTTTCGAACGATTAATCGCCTGTTCCCACTTTACAATGAAGCCTCATTTATGGAAATGGTGGAATGGCAGTATACACAGCAGACGTGCGATGACGCTGCTCGGTGGGCCAGCATCAATGTCATTCTCGCCTTGGCCTATGAATACAGATACACAAAAAGTCTCAAGTCGGAAAAGGACAAAGAAAGAGCATGGCTCTATTATAAGAACGCCATGTCGGTTTTCGCTGAACTGACGCTGCGCCGGACTGATATGCTGAGTGTACAAGCCCTCCTTGGCATGGCGCTTTTCCTTCGCGGTAATTCAGGCACTCAGTCAGCAATGCCTTTAATAACTGCAGCCATCAGGACGTGCCACCGACTGGGTCTCCATCGTGACACTCCGCGGCCTCACCTTGCCCCGGCGGAGCAGGAGCAGAGGAAAAGGGTCTTCTGGATTGCCTTTATTCTAGACCAAAGGTAAGATCAAAGTGATCAGCTTCCTTTTTGTCACGACTGCTCAAATCTGATATACGATGGTAATGCAGTACATGTGTACGAACTGGAAATGCGCCAACTCAACATCCCGATGATTTTGACGTCGAGATCCCTGCTGTTGATCCCGAAAACGATCTCTTGCTAAGCGACAACAAGCCATTTTTCCAGCAACTTTGTCGACTCACCATTATCAAGAGTCAAATATACACGAAGCTCTATTCTGGAAAAGCCTTGCAGAATAAGACCGTAGCTGAAGTCATCAAGATCGTGAAGGAACTTCACGCTGAACTCGGAGAATGGAGGGCGGCGAACACATTTGATGATCAGTTGAAACAGGGAGCGGCAGGCGAAGATTTTCTGCGAGGATTCGCGTCCGCTGGCATGCAGTTCGTCTACTTCAACGCTTTGATCTTGATCCATCGGATGCCTCTAGTCATGGCCTTTATCTACCGACAACGTCTCGCGAATGGAGGTTCTGCATCCGACGATGCCAATTTGATCCTTCGAGAATCGTCCTCATCCATTGCTTTTTGTTCAGAAGCTGCTCGGGATACATTGAGGCTCGTTAATAATCTCCCGTGGGGTGATATAGCATGGATATGGTAAGGCAACGATAGCATCAGGCACATGTTTACCTCCATTTCGATGCTCACTATTCGCACAGGTCCCTTCTATATTACGTGTTTCTGGCCGTTATGACAATATTCGTAAATATTCTGCGAGACTCGCGGTACCCTAACGTCAGGGAGGACATTCAATCGCTTAACATGGCCTCGACGTTCTTCGCCACGCTGATCCCCGGCGACGGACCTTCCAACTACGCCCGGTTCATGACGCAAATGAGCGCAAACTTTGAACGACTAGCCAGATCTGTCGTAGAACGAGATCAAAAGGCAACCAAGCTCAGCCAAAGAGCGATTTGTCGTGCATCAATGACCAGAGCAGAAGGCCACAATCTCGCATCTGAAGAACAACGAAGCCAGCGAAACCAAACGGCAGAAGCGCCAAAATCTTCCCCTTCATCTTCTCCCGTCCACTCGCCCTCAATCATCGATATTCCTCATCTCCCTGGTCTTCCCCGAATCAACTCTTCCGGCTACGTGGTCCCCGATAGCAGCCCTCCGGCGTCGGATGACCTCCAACACTTAAGTCCTTCTCCTCCACTTGAAAATACCTGTCAAAACGGCACAGCATCATCTGAATTATCCGTTTCTCCCCAAGGATTCAATAATCCCACCTATCCCTTTGACGCCTTCTTGCCAATGCCGGCAGCCAACCACATCCCTCAGAGCGATTTCTGGCAAACCCTTCCGGTAACGGACTGGGGACTCCCCAGTTCGAATCAGCTCAGTGACGATCCCTATATGCAAGGCTTCTTTCAAGGAACGGCGCCGTCCTTCACAGCACCCACAACAACAGCGACATCGGGCAATGTGCCTTCGGCTTCCTTTAACATGGGATTCTCTTCTGAAACCCCGGGCCAGTTCGCTAGCGATCAGGGACCGAGTCAGGCCTTCTGGCCTGGGGGAGGGTTCGTAAACCCCTTCTCTTAATATGAGGCTAGGTTGCGCGTCTTCTTAATGCATTAAAGTTGTATACAAGCAACACCACATCTGACGACATATTATGCTGAACATAATCTTGATGAGTGACGCGATGAGCAATAGATACTTCTTTTTAATTAATCTTGGGATCTGGCCTTTGAACATCATATCAAACTTTCCATGTACATATAAGATATCTTCAGAATGGTCACTGAATCAACAAACGCCGACCCTGAAACGAAAGAACTCGGAACGCTTTATGTACAATCACGTTGGTCCTCAAATTCCACACCAGCTAATTAAACGCCGTAAACACCCATACCCCGTCCTTGTCCAGCCATGGCACTTTAGAAAACAGTCCCGGTGAGCATCCGAACGGCTTTACTCCAAACACCATTCCCAAGTTGTACTCCAGTCTTCTCCCCCATTTCCTCACAGAGGATAGTTCGCATCTCCGTCTCAGACATGCCGAGGTCATTGCTAGAGCCGAAACCATACACCTTGCTGGCGATCACATCGGTCTGGAAATCCAATGAGCCGACGTCCCCGGGCTCCTTGCCCTGGACAACGCGGGTTCTCACCGCGAAATCGACATCGATCCGCCGTTTCTCATTGCTCGTGTGCTTCTTTGTGGATTTGGACGCGGGCGTTTTTCTGTCCTCAGCTGTATCGGTTCCGAGAAGAGTGCACCTGGCTCGAAGCGACAGCTTGTCTTCATCCTCGGATAGCCGTAGTTTAGTTACACCGCAGAATTCAAGCATGCGGGCTTCTTCCTCTAGGCTCAGCACGGAGTCCCAGGCGCTTGAGATGAAGCGCAGGAGATGCTTCGGAGCTATCGTGGCTGTCTTGGGCTCTAGGGATTTGAGGTGCTTTTGAAGAGACTTAAGGACTAACAAGGCGATAGGAGATAGCTGTGGCGCTTGAATTGTGGACTTGCCGCCGTCTCTCGGGTGGTATCTCAACTCAAGAGGCAGGCTTGTCTTCTCGTCAATGCTGGGCGGCGGTTGAGCTGCGTTTTCAGTAGCAAAGGTCGCCGGGTGGAAGACGAGTTGAAGCTGCTCCCGATAGGACATGGTCAACACAGGTCCTGCGGGTGAGCCAGAGGTAGCTGATACGATAGACCAGCCTGTCTGAAGCTCAATCTTCCGAACGGATTCTATCAAGTTTGTGAGCAATCGTCGGGCATACATAATGTTGAATGAGCGAGTAGCCTTACCCTTCAATTCACTGATTTCCTTAGCGCTCCAGCCATGGCACTCCTCTTTTACCCTTTCAGCTTCCTGGATCTGCGCCAAGAACTCAGCTTTGAGTTCCGCTCCCGACTCAAGACTGTTAGTCTTCTCTTGCACCTGGCCTTGAAGCTCCTGCAGCTGCTTCTTCTTCAACTCGATCTCATCCTCTAAGCTGGAGAGCTTCTCCCGCGCATTTCGCAGTTCATCCTGGTCACAACTCTCCATCTCGTCCGTAAGTTGCTGTAAGTTCGCAGCCTCCTCTTGCAGCGCAGATTGTTTCTCGACGAGAGAAGGTACTACGCCATCGAGCAAGGTCTCATATTTCGTTAAGAGATCTCCATCCGTCTTCATCTCATCGACATGCCGGTAGAGGCCTTCTTTCAGACCTTCAAGAAGCTTCATACGCCATTCGTACCATGTGGCTTTGCTCAGTAATCTAGCATGGGTCTTCACATTCCGGAACTGGTTGTCCATCAACAGCCGGATGTCTGGCGGAGCAGTGGCATATTCTCGGAAAAGTGGCGGGTTCTCAGCGTATGTCTCGGCTTCAATGGATCGAATCACCTGTCGGCCTTCAGAGATGTAGGATTTCAACTCGCGGCAGGACTAAGAGGAGTCAGTATACATTTAGGTCGAAGGGAAAGCAGACAGCTTACGTGCTGATACAACTCAAGCATGGGCACAGTACAGAAACCGGCAGCGACACAATCTTCAAAACTGGCTGTGGCAGCCTTGGACTCGGCAGAGAGCCTAGCCGCTCTCTTACTCGCACTCCCAGGGGCTGTAGTATGCCTTCGTTTGGTTGTAGTCAGCTCCATAAAATGGATGTTAGTCATATTCAAGAAATCTTGTAGCTGAATAGGTTCAAACTCGGGCTCGCTATCACGCGGAGCGACATTTCCCTCTTCAACTGATGTTGACTCTGTACTGGAGTTGAAAGACTCTGATACGTCTTTTGCCGGGGTAAGCGACAAGGAGCTGGTCTTCGGCTCCTGACTTGGAGTCGTGCTACCTTCAGTGGGTGGTGCAATAACAGATTTACGAGTGGGTGAGCGCTTCAAATGTCCGACCGTTTCGTCCTTTGTCGGCGGTGCTGGAAGTTTAATGCTCTTCACTGGGCTAGCGTTGCGACCCTTCAAGCGCTTAGGAGTATTATCGGCGCCCTCTTCGTCATCCTGATCTAGCTCTACGGGTCGCTTGCCCAATAATCCTCGGGCAGCACCCACGTGTAAGCTCTTGCGGCCGCGAAGCTTGTTCTTCTTTGGTGTGAGGCTCGAAATCATATCCTTTAAATTCGCCGTAGGATCCAACTGCAGCGGGGGAATATGACCGTCCTCCCGCTTCTCCTCTTCTTCACGCTCCATGTCGACTTCTTCTTGGAGTTTCACAGGGTCCTCAAAGCGCACACCCGATTTGGACTGCTCCTGAGGAACGAAGCGTGGAGCCTCCTCTCCGATTGACCGTCTTTCATCAAGCATAGCAGCCACACGAGGCGAGCCTAGGCCTTCTTTGTCGATCCCCAGACCGGATGAACGCCGTTTCTCGTGAGGGCGTAATACAAAAAGGGGAACGGCTTCACCGGTCACCGCAGTAGATCCAAAGAGACTTTTGCGGCCAGGGGATTTATCCTTGCTGGCAGAACGGCGGGTCTCAGACTGAAAAAGCTTCCTCGGCGATGCACTTCGGTTATTTGTCGTGCTCAAAGGAGTCTTGCTGGGCGTCATGGATTGACTGGCTTGGGGTGTTGAGTCCTTTGGCGAAGTCAATGTGTTCTTCACTGGTGATTGGTGTGGTGAGTGTGCCGAAGGCGTGTTCGACATTCGACGGCTCAGGCTTTGCCTGGTTGATCGAGGTCTGACACTGGCTAAGCTGGGGCTTCCACTTTCGGAGGCGACAGCAGCCAAGTGGAAAGAAACTGGAGATTTTGAAGGGGACTGGCGAACATTCTCCTGGAAGGGAGAACTTCCCGCTTGTTCACTCTCCGACTCTGAATTCGCGTCTCCCCTTTCCTGGTTTTCGTCGACAGTTGTTGGCAAAATTCGTCCCATGGCGGTTGTGAGCTCCATTCCAGCCGTTTGGTCTTCGTCCTGCCCATCTCGAGTCCCGGTTGCTGAAAGAATGCCACCAACTGCCCCTGTCATCTCCATGTCTGCATCGTCTTCCATGCTGCCACCATCATCCTCATCGTTCCACCCAGTGGTATTTGCTTCCTCAGCATGTTGAGACTGAAATGGTTTGTTGAGCACACCTCCTACAACGGAGGTGAATTCCATTGTCATCTCCTCGTCGCTAGCATTACTTTCGCCGCCTGCGGATCTGGTGGGAGATGCAGATTGTTTAATGCCGCCAATCACATTTGTGAATTCCATTGTTTGCTCATCATAGTTTGTCTCTTCGCTCGTTGACTTGCGCCGGACGGTGCTCTGGCGACGACTTGGCTGGATGATACGCCCAATTGCATTCGTTACCTCCATGCTGAGGTCTTCGTCCGCGATATCGGCGGAACCATCGGGACCAGTCGATGACTGGATTGAGCTGTGCGATGGATTGATATTCTCTTGGTCATGCAAAGCGCTGATATCCTCCCATTCAAAACTTTGCCTTTGGCCCTTTTTGATCCAAGGCTGGAAAGCGCCAGTGATTTCTTGGTCAGCGATTTCCATTGACATCTCCCCATCCTCATCGTAGTCAATGCCTCTCGTTCCAGCTTCTCTAGCTGCTTGGCGTAGGGCCTCGTTCAGGCGGGCGCTGGAACTGGTACTGGAGCCCGACCGATCTGAACGGACACTCGCAGCTGAATGAACAGACATGTTGTCCATACTCATCGCGGTACTCTCCCCATCAAATCCAGAGCCTGAGGAACTGTCATCATCGTCGTCATCGTCATCTTCCCTTACAACGTCTTGAAGGCCAGTATCCTCCAAGCCGTCTGCAGAGCCTCCGCTGAATGGACTGGACGACAGATCTTGCGAGATTGCAGGTTCATCGTACGCTGTGGTTGAACGGTTCCTGAGCTCTTGCAGGTCCGGATACTCCACCGGAGAAAACGCAATGTCTGATTCCGCTACAGTGTCAGGTGTGGACGGGGGTTCTCTCTGATTTGATGCTTGTGTCGGCGCTTGGTTCTCAGCGAGGGACGAAGCACGACGGGTGGAGTTAGAAGCAGATGAGGAAGTCGAATCATCGGGGATTTCGACGACGTTCCACGTGTGTAGTGTCGCCTCCGGAGCGAAAGAAACGCGGCGGTTCGCTTTGCGCAGACAAGTGTTAGCCAACGGTAGGTTTCCTGGGAAAGACATTGACCAACCCATCGATTTCCGGCGCGCTTCTCTTTTTTCCAGTATAATCTGACGCTCACGCTCTCTCCTCTCCTTCTCCTCCTGTTCCCTCGCGGCGGCGATCGCAGAGGACGCATTGAAGCTATCGAAGGGATTGGCTGGATCTTCTGGGCCCGACGCTGACGGTTGCGCGGGATTATCAACGTCTACCAATAGATCTTCTTCCCCTTGATCTTTACTACCGCCATGGACACCGTCCTGTTGTGCGCCGCGCGCTGGAGTTTGTTTGCGCGTTTCTTCGAAAGACGGAATGTTTCGAACGGGAGAGACAGGAATTGTCGGTTTGAGAATAGATTTGAGCGGAAAAGCCATGGTAGACTAAAAGATACTTCAGTCAATATCATGCCTTACAAAAGAAACAATTTTGAGCGGCCTTTTGAGCGGCCAGGAAGTACCTTGCGCCGATTGCCATTTGAATCCTGAAGCGCATCCAAACCACCAGGTCCTAAGCTCTTACTGCGGGATTTTTTATCTTTTCCCGCACGTTTCGCAAAGCCATCATGACTTTGAGCCGCACCTATATCTGTTGTGACATTCTCTTTATCTAACCCAGACGTCAATCTCGAACGAGGCACATGGGCGATGGAACGGCGAGATCGCGGACGACCCGACCCCGCGGAGTCACCTCTGGACGCCATGAGGGCAGGTGAAGAAGAACATAGACAAGAAAATGTCTAGGCGATGTCCAAGATTGCTGATCAGAGATGGGTTTCTACCTCAATTTATGTGAATTGCGATCGTTCTCAACGGAAAAGTAGCATCATCAATCCGACCCCGTCAACAAACTACGACATACATCAACAAGCGCGTCTCCTGGCCGCCGCTCATGTGATCACCCCGATGTAAACAAACCAAAAAAGCCCTAGCCGAAGCGCGCCATTCCATATTTAGACTAGTGCCCTCATCGCACACTCACACCACGGAATATCGAACCATCGTCGAATAAATCTTCCTCAACATCGACGTCGACCACCGCCCCGACCCGACACCCCCCTTCGCGACGAATTTTATATCCAGCTCGACTTCGCTTCCTCGTCGACCTGAATTCTCGCAAAAATGGCTACCGAGTTGACCGTCCAGTCGGAACGTGCGTTCCAGAAGCAGCCTCACATCTTCCTCAACTCCAAGACCAAGGCGAAGAGCAAGAAGGTCGGCCAGACCCGGAGATGGTACAAGGATGTCGGTCTGGGATTCCGTACTCCCAAGACTGCCATTGAGGGCAGCTACATCGGTATGAGCGACCTACTCTGAGATTTTGCCGGCGACATCGGATTTTAGACTCGGAGACAGAGGCTACGATTACATGGGTTTTGGGGATGAGGAAACCGTACGGGATTCCAAAAGGCAATCATAAGAATTATGGCGCAGAAAATCTGGAAAGAGGAGGCATCAGAAAGGGACGATTGCGCGACTGGTTTCGTACCGAAATCCAGTGCCGTGGCCTTTATCGCGGAGTCTCGAATTCCTCATCTCCCAAACCCGGGATCAAATCCTGTTGGCTAGGCGTCGAGGAATATATTCAGATCGCTAATTCGAAACAGACAAGAAGTGCCCCTTCACCGGTATGGTCTCCATCCGTGGTCGTATCCTGACCGGCCGTGTCGTCTCTACCAAGATGCACCGTACCATCATCATCCGCCGTGAATACCTCCACTACGTCCCCAAGTACAACCGTTACGAGAAGAGACACAAGAACCTTGCCGCTCACGTCTCTCCCGCTTTCCGTGTTGAGGAGGGTGACTGGGTCACCGTCGGCCAGTGCCGTCCTCTGAGCAAGACTGTATGTGGAATCCTCCAAGCAACGACTCCGCACGATATTCTCCGGCAGCGGTTGATGCTGAATGGAAATTATCATGTTCATGGAGCGGTCGTCAATCCAACCTCAGAATCCATCATGGCTAACTTTTAATCTAATAGGTCCGCTTCAACGTCCTGCGTGTCCTGCCCCGTACCGGCAAGGCCGTCAAGTCGTTCAACAAGTTCTAAACGTCGATAATGGATGAAGGGGGTGTTCACACGGAAAATAAAACCTAGGGCAGCGGCGTGACTGGATATAAGCGAAATGATCTGGCGGGTTGGGATTGTTTTAACGATTCTATGTCCCAGGTACCCTCCTGCAGGAAATATCCAATACAAAAAAATTTGATCCTCCTGTGTTACATACAATATCTACAGCAGACCACGGAATAAGGGATTATCACGCATGGCGGCTTTGGGAATGGAATTTTCTTGTCATGACTTAGAATCTGATCTATTCTGTGCTCGTATCTAACGGCGAAAGGGGCGTAGATGATACATTGGCTTTGTGTCCTTCACTCTGCTCCTTTGAAAACGGCCTTCTGGTTCATCTAACAGACCTCATCTCGAGCACAGATATCGCAGTGGTATCACGAAGACAGTATAAGTGCGCAACGACACCCACTGGCTAACACTGTAAAATAATGATCGAACCTTCAGCGAAAAGGGTACACCTGCCGATGAAGGCCTATCAGACGAGACATAGAAATTATCCCCTCCTCTAAAAGGTCATTTGACACGCATTTGCTTGCAAAGTAGGGTCCATCCTGAGAGGCCTTGGCGAAGTCTCACTTTAGGAAACGCCTAATCCTTTCGCGATCTGAAGCGAATTGATCCGTGGGTGGATGCTCAGCTGTACACAGATCAGAGATATCCTCCCCCATGATCATATCCCCAAGCTCTTCAATTTCTTCTTCGAAGTCATCCAAGACAATCACGCTGGATTGCGGAGAGAAAGACTCAGCTTCTGTAGGACTTGATTGCTGAGATTCTTGAGCCAGAGACCAGTTACCAGTGGCGGGGTTGTAAAGCTCAATTCGAGTGACGGGCCGAGTCTCCGGGGGCGTGATAGATGAAAGCGAGTGGGCCAGCCGAACTGGACATGGCGTGTCAAAGATGGACCGGACGTCGTCATCATCATCTTCGTCTTCGTCTTCGTCTTCGCCTTCGTCGTCTTCTTCTATCTCTTCGAATCTCTCTTCCTTTTCTTCATGCACAACGGTGTCATGCTGAACAAGATAATCTGTTCCAATTCCCCTGGCCAGAGCTCTTCCAGCTGGCGTTACATCCAGGTTGTATAGGTATGAAATGGAGGATGTTTGACGTAACCGGGTGAAAAACCCAACTTCAAGCCCTTGGCGAAATTCCTGCCAGTCTCCCTGCTTCCGTAGTTGCCATGACCTGAGGATGCCCTCGCCGACCATCTGAGAATATGCCTGGGGCACGTTGATCAGTTGGAGTAATTTACCCAAGCTGACACCAGAAGCATGATCCAAATTCATACTGTCGGTCTCCTTCGAAAGAACTGTCCGTAGCTTTCCCCGAACACGTTTATAGGAGGCGATTTTGTCAAGTTGCAGGATTCTGCCGATATCTTCATTCTCTTGCGCAATCTGGATGATTGTAGTGATCTTGAATGAGCAAATTATCGCAGGCGTTTGGATCTCTCCCCATATAAGATACTCTCCTACGCCACTGTAGCCCGGGATTCGGATCTTGTTCTGCTGTACAAGGGATTTGGCGAAGTACACCGGGCCTGTAAGCTTCCTTGTATCGATGATGGAGACCCTAGCCCCTTCCTTCCCCCATATTGCTCGGTGGATCGGGGCTAGAATTGACTGAAATGTCGAAATGAAGGGGCTTGGATGGCTTGCGATGCTGACATGATTCAGGACATAACCGTTGAATTTTTCCGGGGCAATGTGTTCAGGAAGGAAGGGGCTGACCTCAGAGTCAGCAAATAACCCAGCGATATATCGCTTTGGAGTATTGATGCCCTGTGAATCTGCGTTCGACCATCTATACAGAAGCGGCGGTAGGTAATCACTTCGTGGAGATGTCAAAGATGTCTGTTGCCCACATTAGCTACCATTACTTGCATATGCTTCTCGCCCGCATACATTAGGTTCAGCTGCGTCGTCTTCTTGGTCTAAGCACCACCAGCAGACCTTTCCACCATGTGTGGTCAGGGGCTGTGCTGATGATTGCAAGACGTTTACACTGGGATTATGGCATCCTGACGAGGTATTTTGGTGATGAACAAAAGTAGCTGAGTGGGGTGTAGAGTTCTCCTGTCCATGTAAGTAAACTTCCCTCGAACATTCATCATCTAACTTACAGCACTTGAGGTTAGAGCAGCTGGGTCGGAAGCAGTGGTCCTGCCAGATTTAGCGGTCCTTGCGCGGTACCCTGAGGTGTCTATGTCATCGATTTCCTTCTCAACGAGCGAAACTCCAAGTGATCGAGCAACATCGATGATCATGTCTTTGACTGGTAGCAAATCGCCGTGGTTGAGAGGAGCCTTATGGACACGGCCCCAAATAGGATCCCCTAGTCGCCTCATGTCCCCCCATTGACTGTCCAATGTTGAGCTAGAAGTTCTCCCATCAGTGAAGCCACTGTTCTCTAAGTCCCTTCTGTATTTAGCATTGAAGATTTCCTTGAACGCAGTACTGTCCCTCTCAAAAAATTTGTGGAGACAGCATAGGAATATTCTTTTGTCATCATTCCACGGCACTCGGGGAACTCTGATCGAGAAGTCGAGCTGCATTTTGAAGGCTGACTTTCAGGTGTCCACTGGGATCTTTAGGAGGAACGCACAGTAGAGGTATAGTGAGATAATGGAGGCCACGTAGGTGGAATATTGTGTAAGATGGTGAGAGAGTAGTCGAGTGTAAGACAGTAGGAACCAACACAATGAAGGTATTCCGCAAAGATGACTCGAGAGTGAGATGGTGAAGAGAGAGGACCAACACAAGGCAGAGGCTAGACTGACGGCCGTAGTGAGGTTTGTAGTAAAGAGTACTTGGTAGTCACAGAGAATTTGTAAAGAGACTGGGACAGCCGTCTGAGATGGCACAACGCCATTTGACAGAGAGGTGGCTTCAATTGATGGTCATGAGGTGATCAAAGATTCCATATCCGTGAGAGGCAGATCAGAAGAGGCTAATGCATTTACTCTAAACCAAGAAGTGTTGAGCTTCAGTCGAGGTACGGGACAAATGCTGGAGGAGAGGTCTCGCCTCCCTTGCCCACTGCCATTTCCTATGTTTAAGTAACGCCTCACTCTAAAAGAAGGAAGTGAATGAACAGTGACTTGCTCAATTGTGATCAAGGCACTAAGACACGAGCATCAACGGTTGCATGGTTTCTGTCAGTGTCATGAGAATATATTCACTGATGAAGATATTTATATTGCAGAACTGTACCTCTCCGTACATCGCGAAACTATATTTGTTGGAAACTTTTAAGTTGATCAAGTGAATTTAGATGTCCATAAAGTGCGTTCATTGCCAGAGTGAAATAATGATTGAGAGCGAGCTCAAGCTTTAACTATTGATTGGTATACTGGTGGTTATCAAACTGCGTCACAGACATTGACCTGATACTCGTGCCAGCGCTAGTCATGTTGGAGTAGCCGGAAAATCATCATCTAAGCCAGGAGCTCCACCGCGACTCATTCCGTCTACCAACCACCACCGAGCCAACGAGCTCAAGCTCTTGCAGTAATCAACCACCAGCACCATCAATCCGTGCAATTTAATACCCTCTAGTTTTTATCATTCCGCCATTTCAACCTCGATTGAAGGCCTTGGGACTAGTGGCCTCTTATCTCTGTTCCTGACTACTCCGTGAGAACCAGTGGCTCCGCAGCATGGCTTCTTGAACCATCATGATCAAAATTGGTGCTCATGTACACATGTCGATCTAGACCCCGTTCAGATACAACAGGCAATACCTCTTCGCTCCGCAGGCACGGTTCTGAAGTCCCAGCAAGTCCCGCTATTGGGGCCATCGCGACGGTCCCCTGATTCTTATTACTACCCAAGTTCGGCACCTAACCATTGCTGACAATGTCTCAAAATTTTGAGAAATCCGTGAAGGGAGCTACCAAGGTCAAGGTTAGTCAATTTATTGCCAATACTATCTTGGATGGTCACTGATACGTTTCTCGATGGACAGCTTGCGGCTCCTAAATCAAAATACATCGAACACATTCTGGTTGCGACCCATACGGGCGAGGCTGGTGTTGCAGAGATATTCCGGACACTGCAACTTCGACTGCGCGATTCAACATGGACTATTGTGTTCAAGGCGCTAATTGTCGTCCATCTTATGATACGAGAGGGGCAATTGGATGCCACTTTACAATACATGGCGGAGAACCCAACCAAGTTAGCAATCAGCGGATACTCGGAAGGTTAGTGTGCAAGCTGGGTTTGAATGAATGGAGGCATCTGACGAACGTGCGTGTCCAATGCTGATGGCTCCTGCCTGTAGTACAATCACAAGGGCATAACATCCGAAGATATGCCGATTACCTTATGGCGCGCGCAAAAGCGTTCGAAGCTACAAAGACAGACTACGTTCGGAGCGGACAAGGACGGATGAAGCGATTGACAGTCGAAAAGGGTCTCCTGAGAGAAACAGAGATTGTTCAGAAGCAGATCAAAGCTTTGTTACGCTGCGACGTGGGTGAACACCTTACTGTGACCGGTGCTACACCTGTGACTGACAGTTCGCCATCAGCTTCTGACAGATGAAGTGGAGAATGAAATCACGCTCACGGCCTTCCGGTTGCTTACATTGGATCTCCTGACTCTATACTCGGTCATGAATGAAGGTACAATAAATGTCCTAGGTAGGTTCCTTTTCCCGACATTTTTGTGACTGTATTGACGTGATTGGCCATTAGAGCATTATTTTGAGATGTCGAGACCGGATAGCGAGCGCGCTCTAGAGATCTACAAAACCTTCACCGCGCAAACGGAGGAGGTTGTAAAGTTCCTAGGTGTCGCTAGGCACTTTCAATCCGCAACCAGGTTGGAAATACCCAAACTGAAACACGCTTCAACGGATTTGACGCGCCTTCTTGAAGATGATCTCAATGATCCGGATTTCAACCTTCGCCGAAGGGAGTACCTGGCTCGGAAAGGCGCAAAGGATGGTGGAGCAAACACTGCGTTGAAGTCCAGTATTACTGGGGTCCCTCAGAATACCAGTAATATAGGTTCCGCCCCGAGCCGCCCACAAACAGAACCGAACCCGCAGAAGAAAACAAATCCTGCGGACTTGATTGACTTCTTTGAACCTATCGAGCCCAATCCGCAGCCTACAGCTCAACCAACAACTTTCCAGCAACCGTACCAAGCACAGCAGCAACAGCAAACCATGCCGTTCCAGCCAACGGGCCTACAGCCGCAGCAGACAGGGTTCTATACCCAGCAGACGGGTTTCCAGCAACAGCCTCAAGGCGTCCCTTTTGGTCAGCCAACCGGCTTTGGAGAACCCTTTCCTCAGCAGAATAATAACCAATTTGGACAAGCGCAAGCCCCGCAACCACTCCAGTCTACCCCAACCGGGGCTGGATTCGGCGGCTACTCAGCACAGCCGCAGACATACGGATTCCAAACCCATCTTAGCCCCATACCGCAAAGCGGTGTCGCGTCATTTTCTCAGCAGCAACCACCCGCACTGGGTATTCAGCAGCAACCGCAACAACAATCAACCAATCCCTTCAGGCAGTCAATGTTGATGAGCACACCAACAGGGACTGCTGTGCCGGCGTCTCCGTTGAGCCGCCAAAACACGAACCCTTTTGCCAGACGCCTATCGACGGTGAATCCACATTCCACTTCAGGTCCTACTGAGGCGACTCCTCAGAGTCCAGCGCAGCAACCACTTCAGCCTCACCGAACGGGAACGAATCCCTTTGCTCGGAGCTCCTCTGTTCCTCCCCAGCAGAGTCAAGGGCTGCAGCCTCCAGCCGCAGCACCCTTACGACCGAACCCAACCGGAAGCACGAATCCCTTCCGACAGAGTGCCTTTGTGAACCAACCAACCGGCCAGGGCTGGCATGTCGGTGGTCAACAGGGTACCATGGGGGGACTCGAACAGTTGGAAACAATGCCAGTCTTTCCACGGCCCGGGATGGCCTAGCAATAGCAGGTTGTCCACATACATACTCACCGGAAGTGAAGTCTAGATGGCTGACCGGGACATAGCGTATCTTATCATTTGTTTCTGTGTCTTTATGCGTCCGTGTTTCTGCTGATTACCATATACCTGTATTTCTTGTCCGTTCGTGCATCAAGGCTTCTGGTGTTTGTATCATTGAGCGAGTCCGCAGCGCGGGCGCATTTTCTCGTTAAGACACGCAGCGCATAGCAGATAATTGAGGAGGATATATATGTTATGTTGGTACGGTAAAGGTTAGAGTATGCGGTTTGTGAAAGCCCCGATATGTATTTGGTTTGGTATTGCCCCCAGTATATTGGGACAAAAAGGCATCTCTACCTAGAACGTTTACAATCAGAAGCATGTAGTCCCTAGATTCACGATACTCAGAATCACACCATAACTAGGTAGGTACCTACCTATCAATGGGCCGACCGTATTCCTGGTACAATTCTAACTTTCGTGCTATTGGATCCAATTCCAAGGAAAAGCTCTCTGGTATGCAAACGCCAACATATACCATCCACTCATACCAATGATCGCCAGTTCATGGGGGACACCTTTGCCCTGGTGTTCCAACGGTATCGCCCTAAGAGCTACTTCAAGCCGGTCGCATTAGCGCTTCCCAACGCATCTGTTCGGAAAAGAGTTGCGGATGGTGGACAGTTATACGATACGAGGTCGTCTTACTATTAGATTGTCCGAGACGTTCCAAGTTTCAACAGTTGGCCGCCGCTAGCCCGTGTCGACTGTCGAGACGGGTGGAGCAACGAAGCAAGGGAGCAAAAGAAGCAAGGACCTCACTCCGTATTTCGTATGCGCTTCCTGGCCCACACGCAGAACCGGATTTTCTTCTTCAGGTATCTGGATACGCTGCAGACAGGCGTCATGGCCGCGAGTCTACAGTCTACACGGCCCTGGCTCTCTAATGCAGTCAGATCTAACCGAGCGGACAGTAAAGGAGAGCCTAGTCTACGGAGTATCTACCTTGTAAGGTATCGAATTGACGGTGGGATTCTGCGGTCAGATCAACAATCCTGCAACTGGCTCATGGCCATGCAGAAATTCCAAGTTTTCCACCTGTTGGTGCGGCTGAGATGGGGCAATTGATGGCAACGTTGAATGCAGGGGATGTCGAGTCCTGCATCTGGTATATCGTAGCGGCGACGATGCAGGTGTCTGTATTCTATTCCTGCTTCGTTGTACCGCTAGACCAGATACTGAGCAGACACTCCATATAGTACTCAGAACCATAAGAGCAGGCACAACGCGCTCAAAGGCCAAGGAGTCACGTACCCACAGAGTTGGAATGTAGAATTCGGTTCGAGACTCCAGGAAGCGCCAACAAGGGAGATTTAACCGTCCAAATATGAGAGGTCATCTGTACACGTTGGGAAACATAACGGAGACTTGGGACCCTCAAACTCCCACTGTGCACTATCAAAACAATGGACCTCAAATGTATTATGGAGTTTGCTTTAATCAATGCCTAGTGCTTGGCTTGGAGATGGTTGGGACTCTCGAGTCATGTGTCCAGCACAGTGCACTGTGTCATAAAAGATGAACTGACTAAAGCGTAGATATCAAACAGTTGATAATCGTAGGAGGGAGTCAGCAGAGCAATACTCTGCCTGATATTGTAGGCTGATCGTTTTCCAGCGGGATTTCTGGGAGGCTCCGATATATCAACCATGCGGGCCGCAAGGGGATTGGAAAACACATGGTAAATAACCTACAAGATAGGCTACTACGATGAATCGAGGATATGTCCGATCGAACGCAAACAAAAACATGTGGACTGTGGAGTCGGATTATTTTGACATGAAGCTCGAAGAATGACAGCGCTTGAGAACTCAAGTACATATGTTCACTCCCCATGGCAAGATAACAAGGTTCAATGCCGAGTCAATTCAGGGAGGGAGTAATAATGCAGAGCACATGTTGTGGGAGATGATTCTGCTCTTCCTTTAGACACTTAAGATTGGCTTATGTGTCGGTCGTACAATTTCATATTTCATACCTATTCATAATATTAATACCGAGATCCGATATCCCACATCCAGTCGGTTATAGTGACTTCTCCCGTAACATCAATACCGGTGCAGGGCTCCACTCGGTCTTCGGCAGCAACAGCATCCGGGATCTGGCCTCGTGTTTTCGACTCTTCTTATCAGAGTCACCACTTTTTTTTTTCTTCAAGTTCTTCGGGGTAGTCCTCTGCGCTATTCCGTAGAAGTACTGGAGACCCACGCCATCGGTTATGGGTTGATACAGGACTTTTCAGCCAGAAACTGTTCCATTATCATTGTGGTTGTCCGCAATTGAAATCACAACTTCAATCAAGGGAGAGTAAGCTTGAGCCGGAGGAAAATAAAAATAAAAATGAATAAAGGGAAAAAGGTAAAAAGACAAAATACCAACTAAAAATATTGAAAATAAAAACGCAACGGAGACAAGAATGACCCCAATCTGTCTGCCTGTACGGAATAATCGCGCTGTCCCCTCCCCCTCTTCTGTCGACACATCCACCGCCCTAACAAGTGACAACTCTTGTCTTGTCACTTCTTACTACTACTAGCCTACAACTCCATCGCTGGCTGCTTTCTGCAGTCCTGCTCCTCTGACATATATTATTGCTATTATTCTCACCAATATAGTGCAGGTCAAAAGTCCGCGTCCTAATTTTCACGCCCAGTCCAACATGAGAAAATAAATGATGGGCTTTTCCTGATAGGGGCAGTGTGCTGACCATTCAGCATTTCCCTTGGCTCTGGGTACCCTGTCCATTTCACCTTGTCACTATCCAACCCATTTCCTCCAATTCTTGTCCCCTCTTGCCAACTCTAGAAACAATGAATAATACACATGAGGATCATCAGCAAATACTGTGATTGCTGATTGAAGTCCGATGGATGCCAAGAACCCCAATATCCAGCCAACGGCATGTTCTCCTGCCCGTGGCCACGAGCAGGTCTTACCCATGCTAGGTAAACCAGCTGCTTGGGATTCCGCCGCCATTACTACTACTTCGACTACTTCTGGCGGTACTATCTTTAATAATTATAATCATCCTCATCATCATCACCAACAGCAACAACCTCAATTTCTCCATCACCATCCTCCTGCCGTCTCATCGGCTGTGACAACTACTGTTCCTGCTATCGCTCCCTCGTCGTCCTCCTTATCACACAACACCGACGAATCTGCAGCTGCAGCACCGCGCTCCGCCGACTCGGATTCGAAAAATCGTCAAGATGTAGGCAAGGGCGCCCCATCGAAGCTTCGCAAGACTCGCAAAACCACCAATGCGTCCAATGGCCGGTCAACGTTGTTCTGGGTCCATACCGATCCGCAGTCGGTCTCAGAAGGAACGCGAGAAGAGACTCTGAAACGTATTCGCTCCCATGTGATGTCAGAGCACAATCGCAAGAAGAGATTGGAGAACACTAAGCGTTACAAGAGCAAGACCTGGAAGCATCTTGCGTTTCAGCCCGTTGAGACCACCAGCTCCAATTCCTCCAGCACAACCGCGGCGTCAGCGGCTGCCCCGAGTTCGGCCTCGTCGTCTTCGGCATTCGAAGACAATACTTCCTCCTCTTCACCCACCATCTCCTCTACACAGCATCTCCAACAGGCCAAACAGGAACACGATCAAGGTCAGCCGCAGATCAAAGAAGAGGAGGGACAGTTTGAGCTTGTTGTCACGAAGAGGATCGGCAACGTCGACAGCTACAGCGTCAGTGCACCTTCGCAGACTCAAACAGTTGGTCGTGTACAATCAAGGTCCTCTCCCCCATGGGATGGATTAGGCCAAGGAGGGAAAGATCCCTTCAATACTTTGCATACGCCTCTCTCGGACAGGATGTACCGACATCTGCAACACTGTAAGCCAACTTGTCCAAACCGAGGATGATAATTTCTTGTTAACAGCCGATTTCAGTTTTGTGCAATTTGACCCGATTGGCGTATCCGTTGCAACGACGATTTGCGCCGCGGTTACAGGCTCATTGGGCGGCCCTGGTCCAGCATGATCCGGCTTCGTTACATGCCTGTATCTGCGTCGCTGCATCTAATGCCGCCTTGGAGTCCGGGGAGTTTCCACTGGTTGACCCCGCCAAAGCGCGGACGAGCCCGTTGATTTTGGACACCTTCCACCATCGTGGAGAGACGATCCGTTTGGTCAACGAGAGCTTATCGGACCCGCTTAAAGCCTCTAGCGATGAACTCATTGCTGCGGTGTCGATCCTACTCACGATCGAGGTATGATATGGCCCATTGTTCCTGCCTTCCCGGCCCTGCTGACGAAAAAAAGATTGCGTCGGGAAATCCGGATTACTTGAAAATTCATCTGGCGGGGCTAAGACAGATGGTTGCTATGAGAAATAGCTTTGCTGATGTGCCACCGGATGTCCGCTTTCAAATATCATGGTGAGTCGAGCCGAGCGAAGGTTTTGGGCCCTGAGGCGCGTGATTAACCCGAACTAGGACCGACATTCGAGTGGCGTGCATGGCCTTCACAAAGCCGATCTTCCCTTTCGTCCGCTACGCTCGTCCCTCTGGGCTTACGCTTATACCGCCTAGTAAAGATCATGCTAGGACTGCATCGTGTTTGATTCAGTTGATTGAGATACCCGGCGTCTTTGGTGATGCCATGTCCAAGGCGATATACGACCTGACTGAACTTATTTGGTATGCGGAGTGGATCAAGGGCGATCCAAAGTCGTCGCAGAGCTTTGACGACGAAACGGAGGATTACTTCAATACAGAAGTGCTCTACGTCGAGTATGCCCTGCACACTGACCGATACACGGCGACCGGTGAAGCAAAGGGGGACGCAACGATTGAGGGTTGCGTCCGGCTGGCGTGCTTGCTGTTCCACAACAGTACCATATGGGAATTCTACCCGGCGATGGGTCCGGTGTTTTCGAAACCGATTGTCGGACTTCGAATCGCACTTGAAACGACGATCCCGGCCGGATACTTCAACCTGTGTCGGGAATTATTGATCTGGCTCCTGTTTGTGGGGGCTTGCAGCTCCCGACTCTTGGCCCGCGAGCACACGTTCTTCATGACTGAATTGACCACGGCCGTGAGGAACCTGGGATTCCGCTCCTGGCAGGAACTGCGAGAGCTTCTGCTGGGATACTTTTACGTGGATCGCTGCTACCTGACTCCACTGCGCGAGTTGTGGGACGAGATTCACATTGATACCGACGCCAGTCGGTTGAACCTATGTTAATACAACGGACCCTAATGTATGATACAATAATGAGATATGGTATATACCGCATGATTGACGAATACATTGGCTGGACATATGTCATCTTCTTCACTCGTCCGTAGACCTCTCACATATACATGAGCAGACACTCGCAATATACACCTCACCCCGAAGCAAAACTAAATATAAGCCGACACAAGGGAGAAGCGAGGGGAGAAGCCGACAGGGATCAAGTCCTCCTTTCAACCGACATCCCGATCGTCTAGCCAGGCCTGGCCAGGGTCGGAACCCGAAGGAGGCCGTACTATCAATAAAGCACATCCCGAGTCAACAGTAACGGCTGACACGCATGACGCACATCCCGTCCATTCCCCTGCCCATCATATCGGGTATAACTCGGTCACGGCCTAAAAACCGAGTTTGGGCCGCACCGAGAATTGACCGTATATCTCTCACGTCGATCATTTTTACGACAAGGTAGCAACATCCGCAACAACTGAAGTCAGAAGTCCTCTCACTGACAATATACCAATAATCAAGAATATATGTATGTATGTATGGCAGCGACACAACAATAAAATTCAATTCCAAAACCAAAGGCGTGCAAAAGTTCGAGTCAGTAACGTCAACCAGCGAAAACCGAGAAATCACCGAACTACTGAGTCCTGACCCACCTGGCCACCCCCCTACTCACCGAAGAAAAATGCCTCGAGGCAGGTTACATATAGTTGCGGTGCCCAGTTTCAGCCCGAGTTTCTGTTTGTTCTTTCTTTTTTGTTGTTACTGTCGTGCTGCGGCTGCTGCGAGTCCGTCAATGACCTACGCCATGGGTGTGACTGGACTCGATTACTATTGTTCATACTGAGGTACTCCGTATTCTAACCGAGTTATACTAACGTTGACTACTAAGGTTGGTCTGTGTTGGTGGTAGGTTTCCCTATGCTTCTGTGCTCTGATGTATGAGATGTTTTGGCTGACGTTGCGTTCAGATGATTACTGAAGAGGCATTTTGTTGCAAGTTGGGACTATGCTGCATGTTGTCGACAACTACCGGCATTGCCAATGCTTTTTAGCTCATGCTAAGGGTTGTGTATGGCCACTGATATGGTCTGGGCCTATTGCTCGATGGCACTAACTCATAAGGCTACAAACGCGCAATGACTCGAGTGGATGACCGGTGTGATGCTCCTACGATAGAGTGGACAGCATTATCGTCAACATTTCATTATCGACAGCCAACTAAATACAGACTGACCCCGCCCATTGTCGAGACAACAGGCACCATCATTATCCAATCCTGGACGCATTATTTATACCAACGGTCGGAACCAACACAAGGAAAAGGGAACACAAAATTAAACATGTCCACAAGACCATCTATATCTGCTGCGGATTCAGAGGTCTCACTTGCTTAGGCCCAGAGTGACCAAGCTCAGACATGAACTAACCAAACAGCAATGATCTTACGAGAATGGGTATCTGAAGCATTAAAAGTCGGGATCGTGCCGTATTGCCGATCCCTCAATCACGCACAGAGACTGATGCAATAGGCGCAACAGGTACAGGCTTCTCTTGGGAGACTGCAGCCTTTCCGATATATGATCGCGCTTAGACGGTCTCGCGCTCGGTCTTGGTTCTCCGGGCCTGTCCGGTAGGAGACCACGGGAAGTGGGCGACGGGGATGACGAAGAAGCTGTTGCTGCTGTCGGCAATACCGGCCAGAGCATTGTACCAGGCGGTGAAGGCAGCCAGGAGGCCGAAGAAACCACCGGCCTTGATGACGGGAGGGTTGGGCTTGCCCGCGCTGTCGCGCTGGATGTAGCCGATACCGAGCAGGAGGAAGGCGAGATCGAGCCAGAAGAACAGCAGGAAGAAAGCCACGGTGGATCTCAGGGTGCAGAACAGCAGGATGGTGGTGAAGATGAACCAGCCCTGCGGATTGTTAGCTGCGGTCGCCGACAGAGGACAGAAACCGATTCAGAAGAACTCACCATCAGGAACAGACCGAAAGAGTTGTCAAACATGGAAGTGCTGCCATTGTCGGCCTTGACGAGAGCCGACTCGATGTTGAAACCACCGGGGGTCAAGACAATAGCGAAGGAGATCCAGAAACCACCATAAGAGGACAGAGCAGTGGCACCAAAAGTGTTACCGACAGCCATTTCCCTGAAAACTACGTCAGCGGCCGCGACAACAAGATGCTATCAAGGAGCTCGAGCTCCAAAGAGGACAAGAGAAACATACCACATGCCGGCAAGCAGCTGAACGAGACCACCATAACCGAAAGCCAGAGCGACGACGATGTTGGGAGCGGTGATGTCGCGAGCACCCATGTTGATGCAGCTCAGCACAAACGTGGTGAGGGCGAAAGCACACAGACCCAGAGGAGCAGGGTTGGCAAACTTGCGCTTCTCGACCGACTTGTACAGACCGGGCTGGAACTCTCCTCCGAAGGGAGGGAGGTTGTACTCGGTGGGATTGGGCTTGGCCAGAGGACCATAGCCAAAGCGAGCGGCGGCCTTGGCCACTTCGTGCTCCTCGTGGGTCATCTGCGAGGTAAGCTGCGGAGCAGTGGCATTCTCAGGAGAGCCGTTGATGGTGTTGTCCGGACCGACGTCCTTCTCAAGGGCTGCGTTGTGCTCGGCGGACATGGTGCTTTACAAGAACGGTCAGACGATCGCGACTAATTGAAATAAAAGTAGAATCCAGCTAGCTGGAGGAATGGAGGATTATAAAAGGTAGGAGGTGGAAGGGGAGAGAGGCCACACAGCACTGCTGGTTGGGAATTGAAGAAGGCAAAATGGAAGCACAGCTATTGACGACAAAGCAGAAGGATCCAAAGGATGAAAGGGAAAAGAAGAAGAGGAGGAGAAAATATATGCTGGATATTACTCCGGAATGAACGTCTCTTTTTTTTTTTCCTTTTTTTCCTCTCTTCAGGGTAGAAAAAAATAAAAATAAAAATAAAAAGGGAAAAAAAGAAAAATATGGACCAACATAATTCCAAAGAGGCCAGACCAGAGAAGCACGACTACAACAACAAATGACACCGACTAAAAAGAGCAGGGGGAGGAAAAACAGAGCAACTTACCTGAATCGGGATGAAGGGCCGTTAGTAGGGATCTAGTCGAGGCTAGTCTTAGACGGAGCAGTGAGGACGAGGGACCAGCGCGGAATCAACTAGTTAGATAGTCTCGTAAGTCGTAGCTTGCAAGCAACCTTGCTAGACTAAATACTTAGACTACTAGATAGATAGTCTGTTGTGGAAAGGATACGACCCTGGTGGATGAGCACTAACTTTAAGTACTCCGCCCGTCGACCAAGGGAATGTGGAGACTGGAGACTGGAACAGAGCGACTGGAAGGATGAATGGGGTTGGATGGATGAATGGAAGGAGAGAGAATGGAACTGGAATGGGACCAGAAAACTACGGCTCTTGTTCTGACGGAAGATGGGGAAATTGGCTCTTACTGACTTCTCAAGTCTTTGGTTTGGAGGAGGGTGATGGGCAGCTAGTACTAGGTAAGTTGCTGTTGTGGAGATGATGATCAATAAGATCAAGTCGGAATAATTGTCATACTTATGCCGAGAAAAAAGGAAAAAGAACAATTGTGCAAATAACAGTGACGCCTTCTTTTTCTTCCGAGAGAAGGAAGAAAAGCGGGGAGGAGATTAGCGTTGGAGTCTTGGAGACCAAGAGCAAGTCGATCAAACATACAAACAATATTAAGTAGCCCAGCAATCTAGGACGAATGGGGAGACGGAACACTCTCCAGGATTCCTGGATAAAAGGAAGTTTTCCTTAACCCAGCATGCACTGCTGTGATTGGTTCGAAAGAAATTCACGCGTTCAAGGCCATAGGTACGTATTTCACAGGTACTATTTGTAATCCCAAGACCCGGGGATCAACTACTCAGAAGGGAGCGGAGAGGAGTAATCTCCGGGGAAAGAGGCAAATCTGAGAAATTATCGGAGGGGAATAATAACACCATAGATGGTAGAGTAGTACAGACAAGAAACATTTTTCTATCCATTCTTCAGTCTACATTACCCTACGGGGTTACTTCTGATGAAAACTGGCACTGTGTCCTGGCTCTGATGGTCTTCTACCAGCATGCATTCGGACTTGTACCTAGATAGACGAGGGTACAGAGTGGTATCTTGTCAGGATGGACAACGTGACAAAGACAACTTAATAATCCCACCTTACTTGGGAAACTCTCTTCTGTCCGCACGCGGCAAGTTTGTGAGCCGGTGATTCCGTCATCGATCTTCCACTTCTCGTTTTATGTCCCTTTCTCCCCTTACTCGTCTTTTTAATTTCAGATTCTCAATTAGGTTCGAAATGTAATCAATCGTGTTCTCAGTCAATATTAACGAACCCATCTCGGCCGGGATTGATGAAACAAAATTGAAACCCATGCGAGGAGCTCTCTCGCAGTTGATGGTAGAACGGGTTTCATTGGGAAACTGTGATGCTCATGGGCCTGTTTAGGCAGGTAGACTGCCGATCTATCCATGCTACTACTACTAAACTGTGGTCTCCATTCCGCGTGCGCATCATCCCCACTAAGTTACCTCGTCCTGTACTCTGTGGTCTCACTTGGCCTGCCCTACATACGAGTTCGTGCTTTTTAGTCTCCAGCAGCCAGTGGGAGTGGAACATTAGCCGGTAACCGAGCTGGAGAGCTTGAAGTCCAAGAAGACGATGGTGAGTGAACAGTCACTATTCCGGCGACGGGGGACGGAGGACGGAGGAAGCCGTACACTATTAGGTAGATACAGCTTACATAGTAGTTTGGGCCTTCTCTTCGACAGCTTGACAGGCAAACATCATCCCTTAATTATGATTGATTGTTGGGCTGAGCACCCTTTTGCCAAGACGTCTTACAAGACATCTTTTAGTGTTGTTTTGTGGAATACGGATCGCCCCGATTGACAGGGCTTTCCTGCAGCTCATATCCTTCTGCCCCCATAGCTTGTATGCAGTATTTACCAGCACACGGCAGTATTGATAATTCTCCTCGTGATCGACCGGAAGATCCTATCCACAGGCTACTGCATACTCAGAAAATCAAACTGCAAAGTACAACAGAGAAAGCGAGATAAAAGCGAGGAAGAAAAGCTGAGTTAAACCTCCCCGGTGAGTAAGCATGCACCAAAGGTACAACCGCATGGAACTATTGTTGACCTTTCCCCGGTGGAGGAAAAACGCACCAATGACGGACGCGGCTTGGCCTGTATGCTTGTCACACAAGGACGCTAAGGTAAGAGTAGGTAGTCTGGAACTGAGCTGGCCCAGTTTCAAAGAATTCCATTAGTGCTCATCAAAGCCAAACACGTCCAGAGTACACGAACTTATCCACTTAGTCTACCTAGCAGAGTGCTCAGTCAACTCCGGCTCTCAACAAATAATAACAATATTATTGAACACCTCGGTCTGTGGATGTTCTGCCGTCTTCCCACCCGCCGTTTCCCTCTTGGGTAATTTATCAGCGGCTAAAGTCTGACGGGCCGACCTTGTACATGTCAATGATATTATCAGTGACGAATAACTGGATTAGCTTTAGCCCATTGCTTCAGATCTCACGGAGTGGACTTGCTTGACTTACAACTCTTGCTACAACATGTCATGTATTCTGTAGGGTCACTAATAATAGATGCGACTCTCATCCCTTTGTCCCCACGGCTTCTTAGCAGGATGAACAAGCATAGAAGATCTGTCCCATCGTCATCAAAGTACAGAGTAAGAGCAGTTGATACTGACATTATGGACAAGATCATCAAAGTCTTAATCAAAGTACCCGTTTCAAAGCTACTCATGGAGCACAACCGTCGCCAGTCATCACCCCAATAGGAAATGACGGGTCCATCACTGTTGTCATTCCCTCGGCCATGGCCGATCGGACGTTTGACCGGCAAGTGTCACTGTTAGTCTGTCACCTCGGTGACTGATTAACTAACTAGCATGATATATATCTATTCAAGATATTACTCAAGTCCAGACTGTTCCATCTCTATAAGTTACCAACCCCTGGTAAACAGACTACGAAGTAATCACCCAATATTAACAGCATATGAATGTGGATAGAACTAAATTCGCACAGGCAGGGTTCGTGAGACCAGCAAATTAACTCCTGTAAGCTGCAAGTCTGCGACAAACCCCTGCATCTTGCATACGCCGACGCCTACAGAAATGGAGTCGATGGGCCTCGCCTACGCAGTTAGCGGGCCAACAAACACGGACACTCAACGAGGTTTACCTTTGTTTTTCTTTTTTTCTTTTTTTTTTTTTTTTTTTTTTTTTTTGTCTCAGATTCAGCGGAATCCGAAAGTATATCTCGATTTCTGGACAAGCTTTGTCGAGTCCTGGTCTCTGTCGACAGGATTATGACTTCTTTTGGACAAGGGGAAAAGGGAAAGACTACTCGGTAAGGTACCTAGCTATCGTCTCTTTGGGGTACGGAGTACTGGGGAGTACGTAATTGGAGTCAGATTATTTTCCATATTTACTGGCAAGTCGTGCCACGTTCACTCACAGCAGACGCCAGTCATATAGCTGTGAGTTTGTGGCTGCAAAATTAGACTAATAGCTATTTTGATTAAGGCTGTGTGCTTAGGCGGGTGGTTGTTTGTGGTGGAAATTGGGAGTGAGACAGTGCGTTGTTAAGATTTCTGTGGTCTGCTAAGCTTAGGGGCGTGCTTGGATAATTTATCGTCATTTTATTATGGTCGCACTGGTTTGGCCTAGCTATACTGAATGTTGCTGAGGTTCACTCCATATTGTTGTGCTGCTATTTGTACATAGCTATTTGTTCCATATTTATTTACCTTACTCCGTAGAGAGGCTGTATTTAGGCTGTTGTCCTTGCTTCCTTCTGTTGTTTAATGAAGCAGACGAGAGGCGAGACTTTGTCTCAAGGATCCTTTCAAAGTCAATTTCGATGAAGTCCTTGATGCTGAAACTTCAAATTGCGGTCTCGGAGACACACTTCCGTTGACTCTGCTTTTGATAATTGCTTACCTTGGCATTGTTGGCGTGCTGCCAGTACTGGGCTTGATTCCCCTTTTCTAAGTTGAGGTGTGTACACAAGTTACCTACACTGCCATGACAGCCCAGTCCGCCGCTGACTGGATCGCTTATTGGACCATAAGTGCCTGAAATTGAGGGCTCTTCTGATTTGGGGCAAACCGACTCTTGACATCAATATACTGTGCATATTTGATCTCCAAGATTTTATGCCATACTTGAACCCTTGGTGATATCGAACAACCCGAGAAACCTCGCTGGCATATCTATCTGCTAGTGACAATCTCTCCAAAACTTACCCCGGACAGTGAACCAAAGGATCAAAAAGACCAACGGCATCATCCTCGCTTACAATGGCCATAGCAAAATCATGAGAAATTGGATCGCCGATCAGCTTCGATATGACTACCAAATAACTGATGGGCTCTTTCCTACTTCGACAGTCGACACAAGACGCCAGAAATGATCATTTCCTGGTGTCCCCGCTGTCCAAGACAAAGTAATGTTTTGTGGCTTGGGTATCATTCAATAATTTAGCTCTATGAGAACTCTCTCTCAAGTCCGTGCAAGGCCACGAGATCGCCACGTTTTTCTTGCTTGGCAGCCGCTTTCTTGGGACTAGCATTACGGACTATGGAGTTTACTCTTGGACTGGGTGAGCATCAGACCTCTTCGAGCCGGCTTCATGCCATGCCAAATGCCGATGGATAACCCCGGAAACAACTGGGGTCTGGGGATAGTGCAATAATTAGGACCTGCTCCATCAGCCTCCTCCACCATCAGCCTCCATAACCATTCCGTCTATTCCAGGTCGATGATTTTCTCGGTTCAGACTCGGTTAACATTCGGTTCGGCGGAGCGGAAGTCACTGGGCTTTGAGTTTTGAGGGTTTATGGATTCAAACGTTCTCTGGGATCCACTCAGAACCCTTGCTTCGGGTATCCGGCTACGGCTGAACTCTGGACTCTTGACTTGAGAGCTGGCGGCCTGGTGCTAGCAGCGTCAACATGGGCAGCTCACAGCTTGGTTCCATGTGGGGAATACGGACCAGTCAAAAAAACTGGGGTAGCTGCATTTATCAGAAATGTGTCCGTTTTTGAGTCATCAGAGTACTATCTCCACTGTACGAATGACGAACAAACCATTCTCTTGCTGAGAATGGAAAGAAGGGCGGGTTGTAAGCGGGGTCGACGATGCAATTGTCTGAAGAACCACCTGGAGAAATGGAAGCTCGGAACACTAGACTGAGAGCATGACCTAGTCCTTGCTACTCGGCAACTTTTGTATGTCAGCATCTATTGCGGTATGTATGTCTTGTTGGGGTACATGCCGGTCAAATGACCTCTATAGCGCTGTAGATCCGCGTCTCGCTTTCCCGTCGTTCAAAGCGATGATATATCTCCACGGTCGATCAATGGTTCATACAGAGCTGATGATCGACGTGGAAAGAAATAGGATGACCAAGATACCTCTCTAAACTCGCCCTTTGGTGAACTTACCGGAGAAAAGAGGCGGTCAGTCGCTCAATCACAGTCCGGATGGGGTGCGGTAGAAACTATCGAAATCAGTTGTGTTTATCATGAGTCTTACCCGACTTCAATAGTTAGATAATAGCGCACTTTGCTGGGTGGCGTCCCTCTTATGGAATTGTCGCTTCGTCTCAACAGACCTTGGGACAGTCACCGCTCATATCGTATTAGATTAGCTGAGCGTACTATAAGGAGACGTGCAGTTGCCTGGATGAGAAGCCTTTGTGCAGTGATCCAAAATCCTCTCACGATGAATCGAAAGATATCGTTTTCTCTTACTCAAGCGGTCGAGGAAGCATGTTTAATGGCATATCTTGTCATCTTAAAGTCGATTGCCTATGCGAACTAACCTCAGATATCGTTGTGATACTAATGGCCAGATGATCTTAGAGTGTCTCCCTGCACAGCAGGGGAGGTTGGACCATGGAGGGTTTCCTGACCAAGTATCTCACAGGAAGCGTTTAACCCGTCTCTAGAGCATTGTATGGGATGAGCTACTGCTCACTGCCAAGGGACTCGGTTCATCATACTCCATCAGGATTCTACTTGCATATGCTCACAAACGAGGGACAAAAAGTCCCTGATGAACAAGCTGATGATGCAAGTCTTATCGCTATCCTCATAGCTACGGCAACCTCTCTCCGCGTGCGGGGTTCGATATTGTCTTTATCGGTGATATCTCCTGTGCCATGGAGATGATTACCACCTGCTTTTTTCGGACAGATCGCCAGAGTTGGAGTATCTAACCAGCACACGCCTCTCCGGGTTATCATGGTCTCTGTCTCTTACGCGACATAAAGTCGTTCTTCTAGGAAGTTCGATTGGATGAAGTCCTCGTCAGTTGAAGAAGGTTGATATCGACATGTCTATCAGTGCGACTGCTTTCTCACTTATCAATCTCCGATCATCCATTTACGGAAGGTCATTGATGTGCGAGCTATGCTGTCTGCGACCGCGCTGATAACATGGGCATCGCAAATGTAGCGAGAGTCACCTGTATAAGAAGAGTACCAAGGATACCATGTCGAGCCCTTTCTTCAGAACTTTGGCTACTGCAATAGTGTTTTGCCGCACAGTACCTGGGACAGGTAACTCAATCATGCATATCGAAGCAAAGAAGTTCAGTCCCGCAGCTTCAGCTGAGGCAGACGCAGCCTTAGGCTTCCTTGCCTCAGAAGAAGCGGCGACATTTACCGAGATCGATGAAAAGAAGCTCGTTCGTAAGATCGACTGGATGATCGTACCACTTATGTGGGCAGTCTACTTTCTCCAGTATCAAGACAAGATCCTGAGTAGGCCAGCCCTTGATGTATCTTGATTCCTGCAGCGACTTACACTACCTCAGTCAATTATGCCTCTATCATGGGCTTGCTCAAGGATACCGGCATACAGACGGACCAATTCTCGAAGCTGGCCCTAGCATTTTACGTCTCTTACCTGTTCTTTGAGTTCCCAACAGGATATCTCATGCAACGTCTGCCTATCGCAAAATACCTTGGCCTCAACGGTGAGGACTCTCCCCATTAGGCATGTTGTGCAGTGCTTACGGCTGTAGTGACGCTGTGGGGACTCCTTACTACCTTGAACTGTGCTGCGCAGAATTATGCTGGACTCATTGCCCTCCGTATCCTGCTAGGATATTTTGAAAGCGCAGTTGCTCCGGCGTAGGTTGCAAACCCCTGGATTGTCCGAGAACAATCTGACAAGAGCCAGACTGATCTTGATTACTTCCATGTGGTACAAGAGGAATGGTAAGGTGCGTCTTTCGCCGCTGAGGATGTTGCTAACCCTCGCAGAACAGCCCAAGCGCATAGGTTTCTGGTATGTAGGTACTGGAACCGCCACTATCGTCGGAGCTCTTGTTGCATATGGACTCCTCTTCTATACAGGTGACCGCTTCCGATCCTGGCAGATCATGTTCCTCATCTTTGGACTGATCACCATCGCCGTGGGGTTATGCGTCATGATATTTCTCCCAGACAATCCGATGGCGTCTCGGCTGACCCACGAGGAGAAACTTTTGGCGATTGAGCGTCTCCGGGAGAATCGGACAGGTATCGAGAACAAGCATTTCAAAATGTACCAATTCGTAGAAGTATTCAAGGACCCCCAGACCTACTTCATTGCCGTGATCGTGACGGCAATGAACATCTCCAACGCCGCCATCAGCAGTTTCTCCGCGCTGATCATCAAAAGCTTCGGCTACACGACCAAGGAAACCGAACTACTCACCATCCCCGGCGGCGTGGTCAGCGTTATTAGCATTCTCACAGGCACATATCTGGCCGGTCGCTTTGATCAGCGATGCCTGAGCCTCATAGGGATCCTCGCCTGTGGGCTCCTCGGGGGCTGCTTGATGGCATTCTCCCATGATGGAGTAAAAGCCGCCGAGCTAGCTGGCAACTACTTAACCAACTGTGTCGGGGCCGCTCTGCCGCTGATGTACTCCATCGCCGGTGCTAATGTAGCAGGCCACACCAAGAAAGTCACCATGAACGCTATCGTGCTGATGTCGTTCTGTCTCGGAAATATCCTGGGTCCGTTGACCTTCCGCACGGAAGACGAGCCAGACTATATACCTGCAAAGATTGCAATTGTGGCGAC
Organism: Aspergillus lentulus; assembly: GCF_001445615.1. Classification (NCBI taxonomy): domain Eukaryota; kingdom Fungi; phylum Ascomycota; class Eurotiomycetes; order Eurotiales; family Aspergillaceae; genus Aspergillus; species Aspergillus lentulus. Next base: position 3,880,364 of record NW_028322118.1, read on the forward strand.
GGTCTCGGTAGCAATTGTGTTCTCTGTCCTGTTGAAGTGCTACTATATGTTTGAGAATCGGCGTCGCGACATGAAGGGCGAGGGACAACGTCCAGAGAACTCTGACTTTTTAGATCTGACCGATATGGAGAATCCGGATTTCAGGGTGAGTTTCCCTCGCTTGCGGTACAGCATATTCTGACAGCTGCGACTACAGTACAAACATTGAGAAGCCAACAATCTATCATTGAAGTCGATTCTATAGTCTATATACACGATATACGATATGCAATGCAGTGGTATCTTTCTAGCGCACCAATAAGCAGAGGAAAAGGGAAACCGGACATCACACTCAAGCTGCAACCTGTGTGGCTTTGAACTCCTCGCTGGGCTCGTAGTCAACGTAACCCTTAGGATCCTTGGGCAAATAGAAGAACTCTCTCTCGTACGGCCGGAGAGGGATGCCGGCCTTGATCTTAAAAGGCAGGTCAGGGTTCGACGTCCAGGGACGACCAATACCCACCACCACGTCGTAATCCTTGTAGCGCGAGTCGACCGCCTCCAGGGCGGAATCAGCCTTGTAGCCACCGGCAATAATCACAGGACTAGCACGGCCATACGCCTCGAGGAAGAAATCCAGCTGGTCCGTCGACTCCGTATCCGCGTTGCCCGAAATCCGCGACTCGACAACATGCACATACGCCAGCTTCATCTCCGCCGTCTTCCGCGCCAGGTAGCTGAACTGCGGTACGGGGTCAGCCATCCGCATCCCCTGGAAGCTACTCCAGGGGCTGAACCGAATCCCCGTGCGGTCCGCACCAACAGCCTCCACAACCGCGCGAGTCACCTCTAGCGCGAAGCGCGCCCGCTTCTCAACACTCCCGCCCCACGCATCCGTGCGCTTGTTCGCCGTATCCTGCGTGAACTGGTCGATGAGGCAACCGTTCGCGCCGTGGATCTCAACGCCATCAAAGCCCGCGGCGATGGCATTGCGCGCAGCCTGCGCATAGTCTTCAATCAGGGCATGGATTTCCTCCTCAGTGAGGGCGCGCGGCGTAGGCGCCTTCTCGTCCATGGGAACATCGCTGCTAGACACGAGGTCGAAGCCGCCTTCTCGCTTGAGGACTTCGGGGTTGGCGACCCGGCCCACCCCCCACAGCTGCATGTAGATGTAGGAGCCCTTGGCGTGCACGGCGTCGGTCACCTGGCGCCACTGTGCGATTTGCGCGTCGCTCCAGATCCCTGGTACGTTGGCGTAGCCGCCTGCACGCGGCGAGATGACCGTGGCTTCGGTGATGAGGAGGGTACCCGGGACGACGGCGCGTTGCTCGTAGTGCTCCTTGACTATGGGGAGGGGGACGTGGTCGTCGTCCACGCGGAATCGGGTCATGGGGGCCATGGCCAGGCGGTGACCGAGCTGCATGCGCCCGACCTGGATGGGGGCGAAGAGTTTCGACATGGTGGGTTTTGCGATCTAGGAATCACTCGAGATGTGATGATAGTACAACTATACTCTGTAGGGTATCAATTGGGACGAGACGATACGGGGGAGTCCGTCGGCTTTTATCCTACAAGCTCTGTAGAGCATTGTGCCTTTAAAAAAACAGTATAGAGGTTGTAGAACCTCACTGCTTGATTTCAAATCCATCCGATCCTCGAGGATTGGGAATCCAGTGGCGCAACCGATACTCAGCGAAGGCAGCTCCATAACGAGAAAAGGAGACAGTGGACTAAGGTAGATGCAGATAAGGGAACAATTAAGGTACTTCCAGCATCTTCGCAAACCATGCCGCAGATTGTTGCTACTGATTGGCCGTTGCAAGTTTTCGCTGACAAATGCTTCGGACAATATTTCATCATTTCGGTTGATCCGGTCCGATACCTAGGGCGAAAAGATAATGGATGCTTGTTGGAGTGGTAAATCAGTTCTTGTCTCAGGCGGCCAGGAATCTATCCGACGCGGAGAGATACAGAGTGATCCTACAAGGCTAGAACAGGGTATGCTGTGCGTCAATGACGCTGCTACATTCAGTCTGGGTAAACAGAACAGGGAAAGAGTCATACTCTGATGTAAAATAGGTCAAGTACATGCGGTATGTAAGCAAATGGTCTGTTCGCCCAGTTACCACACCGAGGAGTATCCTGATATACACAAAATCCAGCAAGTCGTCAAAGGGTATTGAGCGTCATAGTAACCAGCAAAGAAGAATAAACACATTATCAGCTCTCCAGTTTGCGAGCTGTAGCTTCTAACTGTGCATTGAAGCTCTTGATCTGGTCCAAGAGACCACCTTGAGCTCCGGGAGCAGTAGAGCTCACTGCTTCAGCAACACTACGGAGCATAAACTCCAGGCCAACTGTGGGGGAAGCATCAGCCGATTCTGCGTTGTCAGCTTCGGCGGAAGCACGGTTCTGGCTTCGTTCGACCGCAAGCTCCAGACTATGCAAGGAATTGTTGATAGAGATGCGGGCCTGGAAACATCAGATACCAATCACACGCATATCAAAGATGTAGTTATAGACTTCGGAACTGGGCCATAGCTTACCATTCTCGCACTTTCCTCTTCCGCATGCTTTCTGCGCACTGCATCCATCCGTAAAGCGACCGCCTCTCTCTCTTTGCGGACTTGGTACAGCCGGCCGCGCAAGTCCATCATTTCCCGCTTTGCTTTCTTCAGCTGGACACCGAGAACAAAGTTACTATCCAGCATCTCGCTCAACTCAAACAGTCGACCCTCAAGTTCTGTTTCGTAAGCCTCGACGGCTTTCTTCTTGCGGGTCCATTCCGCACGTCGTGCGGGATTGGTCTCATTGGCTATTCCGTTCTTAAGAGTAGTGAGGGTCTTTTCCAGTGTCTCTCGGCAAATCTGGCTCAGTACATCGGCTGGGTTAACGCCCCCTCTTTTGGGGAGCTTAGTCTTCCCCCTGGTGGACAGTTCATCGGCCGATTCTCCATCCTCGACTGGTGACTCAGGACCAGAAGCTCCTGGTGCCAGGGAGGCGACGTTCACCAGGCGGTGGACAGTCACAGGTACAGTTTCACCGCGAGGTTGCCGGGTCCGCTTTCTCGTAGGTTTAGGATTCTCCTCTTCAACCTCTTGTTGTGTCTCTTGTCGTTCTTCGGGCTGTGTTTCTGTGTTGTTATCCCTTCTCGACGCTAACGACGGTCTTCCACGTTTCTTAGGTCGTGAAGAAGCCTCCTGGGCTGTCGGCGATTCTGCCCTGTTTGCAGTCTCTGGTGAGGGCTCGGCCTCAGGTTGCAGCTCAGGCTGAGGCTCATGCTCAGACTCCGGCTCTTGCTCACTGCCCGGCTGTGGCTGCTCCTTTTGCCGAATTCTGTCACCCGACTCATCAGATTTGTCTTGCTCAGATTCCACATGACGGCCCTTGCGAGCGCGTCCAGCACGCTTGCCCTTCTTCTTCTGGTTTTGTTTCCCCGATACTGATTGTTCAACATCCTGGCCCCTTGCTGCAGTGATGTCGCCGTCAGTCTCAGGTTGTGCCGCGTCCTGTCCGCGGACTAAGTTGCTATTGGTGACAACGTTCTCGATAGGAGCATTCGATGTGCCTCGGGCACTCCTTGTACTCCTGCCTCGAAGTCTCTTGCTCGGATCATCTGGAACCACCGTTTTCTCCAGCACGTCACCTCCATTTTGCTCTGAGGGTTCACCAATAGCATATTGCGTTCGGCTAGATGCCGGTGGCCTGCCCCTTGCGCGCTTCTGGCGCTGAGGCTGTAACTCCGTCATTCCACTAGCGATACGCTGCTCATTTGGTATCTCTGGGATTCGCGTAGGCTGCTGTGTGTCTTCATCGGCTTTGGCTTGTTCTGGTACCACCTGCTGTGCGACAGCTTCTCGTGGCATCACCGAAGCTTCTATTGGAGAGCGATCGGGGGTCTCTGGCTCTTGTCTGCTGCGCTCGGAGTTGACGGTATCCAAGGGAGGTGAATTCGAGCCGTTCTGTAGTTGTAGACCACGTCGCATCACCGTAGCCTCTTCCGCTGCCCCGTGAACCTCCGGGTTCTCACCCGCCTTTGTCAGGTCATTTATCAGGCTGTTGGATGTTGACAGGACGGCCGGTTCAGGCGCGTCTTCGGATACTCGTTCGGCGGTTGTGGTAGGAGCCGCAGCCTGTGGTCCATCACGAATGCCTTCTTGTGCGCTCCTCGTCGTGCTGTCCGGCTGGGGCTGTGCTAAACTCGTCTCCTGGGCTGTAACGTCTAAATTCACCGATGTCTGGGTAACCTTGCTAGGAGATTCTTGAATATTGCATGGTTAGATACTGTAGTCTAAATCATTAGGAGCCCCTCAAGAACCTACCAATTTTTCTCCTTTTGCTGCTGCGCCCAAGCTCTAACTCCTCATCCGAGGGTATATCGAACATCGACGGTCGTTCGGGGAGGCCATTGCGCGCACTTCCTGGTGTCCGCTGGCTAGAACCTAGATTTCGAGATGAAGGTGTCCGTGCTGGTGATACCCGTGACGAGGTTGTTTCTTCTAGGACTGATGTTGTTTGTGGAGAACCAGCTGGTTCGGTGACAGTAGCAGTCGCGGCGGGTTGCGACGCGGGTTCCGACGTGGACTCTGCGGGTGCCGGAGCAAGTCCAAATGAGAAGCCGAAATCAATCGCTTTCGGTTTGCGCGTCCTGTCGAATGAATTATGCGGTTAGCATCTGCCTTTCTTCATCAAAAAGGCGAGTCGGATAGTGTGATGCGCGTACGCTGCTCCGCGCTGCCGCATTTGCAGCCGCTCCTCTCGGTCTGTCGCAATTGCATTAGTCTATCTCTGGGTATAATCGAAATTGAAAGCATACTAGAATTCATGATGGAGAAGCGGCGCTGTTCAACGCGCGAATGGACGCGATATGCTGTAAGTGAAGCTCGAAATCGAGCTTTGTTGTTGCATGTAGAGCAACTGGATGGAACTGAGGGAGGGAACTACATTGACCCAAAACGGTTTGGCGGGGAACTGAGGTAGGCCCAAATTATCGGCTTCGTTTCCACATCTCCGCAGTCCTACTGGATATCTTTCGCCAGACCTCAGCTATTTTCAGTTGTCCTTTTCTCTACTGTATAAAAATTCGCGACCACTGACGATATCAAGTAAAATGGGTTGGTTCTGGGGCAGTTCGAACCAAGATGATCCGGTCAAGAAGCTTGATCCGGGCCTCAGAGAGTACCTTGAAAATGAAGCGCCAGCAAAATACGTGCCTACGACATCCATTCCTTCAACGCAAGAACCTTCAAAGACATTAGATACTCAAACTCAAGCACCAAAAACAAGCGCATCTGCCGAAACTGGCGAGCCCTCGAAACCCTCGGTTCCCTCCGCTTCACTTTTCCCTGATGGCCGGTATGCTCATCTGTGGAAAACCTACAAGCCTCCTCAGGAAGAGGACGGATCAGTGACCAATGGCGCGGAAAGGGTGATTGAGAAGTACAAGAAGCATAATGACACCGTGCACCGGGCAGCAATGGAAAATTGCGCATTGGAGCATGAAGCCTTGACGTTATGTTTCCAGACCGGTAATTGGCAGAAGCGACTGCAGGCTCGTGTGACTTCCTGCTCCGAGGAAAACGCAACGTTCTCTCGTTGTTTCACCACACAATCTGTAAGTGTCGGAGTCACTACTCCGGAACTTTCTCTGTGGGCGATGTATGCTGATACCTGCTCAGAAATTCCTCCAGGCACTAGGCTACGCCGCCTCATTTGATTGGGACGAGGAGAAGGAAGAGCGAATTCAAATGCATGCGGATAAACTATACCACCAGATGTTGGATTATGAGAAGCGAGTCGCGCAGTGTCGGGCAACTGGTCAGGAACCACCGCCCCTCAGGTCGCTCTTTAACCCGCAGGCGAAACCCCAGCAACTCAAACCCAATGACACCCCGGGCACTCTTGAGGTCCCTGGTGTTGAGCAAATTCCGCCCGGATTCAAACCATCGAAGCCACTGGAGCAACTTACACCCCATGAGAGAGAATTGGAGATTCGGGCACACAACGCGCAGATCGAACAACAGAAGATGTATGTACAAGAGGCCAGTCCGTTCATGAAGACACACGAGGATGCACGTTTGAAACGGCGCGAGAAGGCTGTCAGTTGGTTTGGAGAGACGATTGGTAAATGGGTTACATGATCATCAAAAACTTCGACAGGTTTCCTCCCTTTCCTTGTATTATTACTCTTGCATCGTTGAAGCTGTCTCGGTGGAGAGATGTAGCATTATGGTTTCGGAAGCGAGTGTTTGGCGTTCACCATGGGATGCGATATGAATGAATTTGTATTGTTACTTCTCTAGCAAACAAGCTCTATTTATTAGTAGTATACACCTGACGAAGAGGGTGACATATTTTCGAAGATTTAAAGCACTGCATCTCAACATGTTCAGTACTGTAGACCCCTTGGTATATATATGGAGCGATAGAGGCTGATTATCGCGTATCGTGACTACACTAATCATAGCACCGGAAGTATTAAGTCGAAGGTCCTAACAGCCAATATTAGCAGAATCTTGCTTGCATATGCACCCATAAAGAAAGCCCGATTTGGTTAAAATGGAAGATGTGCTGCGATTCGCCGAGCGCGTCGGAGTGAGACACGAGGAAGGGACACGGGCAACCGACGAACAAACCATCATCGACCAACGACATCACCACTCGACGACAGCTGCCATTGTGTTCGGCCTCATTTGCATTATTGGATGATTTCGGACCCGCTATTCTCTATTCATTCTCCCGCTGTCCCCATAAGCAGATACTGGCTGTCGAATTTGTCTTATAACATCTCGGTTCGGTCCTCGATAAACGGAACGTCTGATTATTGTTCCACGTTCTCCGCAGTAGCTGCTACTGTAACTTTACTAACTACACGCACCCTTACGGATTTCCAGCTTTGAAAGATACCCATCTTGACACGATTTCGACTTTCTGACCTACCCTATTACGAACCATATCCTTCCTGATAACATTGACAAAGACGTTCTGGGGCATTGAGCTTTTGTGCTCACCATGAAAGCTACGCCGTTGCTCATCGCGTGGCACAACGACAATGCCCCAATCTACTCAGTCCATTTCGACCCCAATGGTAAAGGGCGCCTTGCTACGGCTGGAAAGTACGTCTAGGTGACCCCCCCAACATATATGACAGGGCGTTGCTAATATTTCCCGTCCAACCTAGTGATAACAATGTCCGAGTATGCTTCCAACCACCTTCATCTCCTCCTCCCTCCCTCTCTGGCTCCCTTCGTTGTCTCTGACCTCGAATCACTAGCTATGGAAAGTCGAGTCTACAGGTGAAGATCGAAAGGTGACCTATCTAAGCACACTTGTGAAACACACACAAGCTGTCAATGTGGTCCGCTTCAGTCCGAAAGGTACATACGCCGGGTTGTCTATAACGAGATAACAATCTTCTGATGTATTGCTCTAGGCGAGATGCTGGCGTCTGCAGGAGACGACGGCAACGTTCTTCTCTGGGTCCCGTCAGAGGTACAGTCCCAGCCTGGGTTGGGGGAGGACCGTTCGGACGACAAGGAAACGTGGCGTGTGAAGCATATGTGCCGGTCCTCCGGTGCTGAGATCTATGACCTTGCGTGGTCTCCAGACGGGGTCTTCATCATCACAGGGAGCATGGACAATATTGCTCGAATATACAACGCGCAGACTGGTTCGTTAAATTCTTGTCGCCTCTCCTAGGATTCGTATCCCCGTCACGAGGCTAAAACCGAATACTTTCAGGGCAAATGGTTCGGCAGATTGCGGAGCATTCGCACTACGTTCAAGGAGTGGCCTGGGATCCTCTGAACGAATTCGTTGCTACCCAGTCATCGGATCGATCTGTCCACATCTACAGCTTGAAGACAAAGGATGGCCAATTTACGTTAACGTCTCACGGGAAGTTCCTGAAAATGGATCTTCCAGCCAAACGTATCTCGTCCAGCAGCCCTGCTCCGCCTGAACTTTCTATTCGATCCCAGCCCGCATCAGGCAATACCATTGCCATTGCTTCTCCCGCTACCTCGACTCCGGGTACTCCATTGACCTCTCATTTGCCTATGGATCCTCCTCCAGTATCTCATAGTCGCCGTTCTTCATTTGGCTCATCCCCCTCGATTCGCCGCTCTGCGTCTCCGGCACCTTCCCTGCCGTTACCGGCTGTTAAGCCTTTAGAAGTAGCCTCGCCAAACGTCTTGGGTGGTCTCACAGTCAAGAACGCCAACATCTATGCCAATGAGACTTTCACATCATTTTTCAGGCGGCTGACTTTCACCCCTGATGGAAGTCTGCTGTTCACTCCAGCTGGCCAGTACAAGACCACGCACGTTCCTGCCACAGACCCCACAAAATCCACGGATGAGATTATTAACACAGTGTACATCTACACCCGTGCAGGCTTCAACAAGCCCCCTGTCTCTCACCTGCCGGGCCATAAGAAGCCCTCCGTTGCAGTCAAGTGTTCTCCAATTTTGTATACCTTGCGCAAGGCTCCTCAGCCTGCCCGACATATTACGCTGGATACCTCCTCGGGGGAGGAATCCTTTGCATCTCTTCCTGAACCAGTAGTTTCCACGAAGCTGACGCCTGACAAGCCTTCCATGGAGCCTCCGTCGACTCCTTCTGCAAGCGAGTCGTCTAAGACCAACGCAGCGTCCAAAAACGCCGAGAGTGAAGGTGCTTCTGCTGGCCAGAGTCCGAGTCCGGTTTTCTCGTTACCATACAGGATTGTGTACGCGGTGGCTACGCAGGACGCGGTCCTGGTGTACGACACGCAGCAACAAACCCCGCTGTGTGTTGTGAGCAACTTGCATTTTGCGACATTTACAGACCTTACCTGGTGGGTTCTAATGTCTTTTGATCTCTAATGCGTTCGGTACACTGACATAAACAGGTCGAATGATGGCTTAACATTAATAATGAGCTCCTCTGACGGCTTCTGCTCAACGTTGTCATTTGCTCCCGGAGAGCTGGGCCAGCCGTATACACCTCCAGTAGGAACTGCTCAGCATCCTACGAACGCTAGCACCACGCCGGCGAATCAAGCCCCGCTACCATCCCCGGCCAATATTCCCTCGCCGCTCAAGTTGAGCCAACCTTCTCCGAGCTCGGCACCGGCCCAGCCAGCCGAAGTACCTCCAGCGAGTCCCGCACGATCCAACTCCGCCTGCTCAATGACTACACAATCTCCCGTTCAACAGGTAACGGCTCAGCAATTGGGGGATTCTGTAGTCAACAATCCAACACCCACTCTAGGATCAGTGCCGCTTGTCACTGCCGCCAACTCGGCTCAACCCCCGATTCTGCCGCTTACTACACCACCCCAGACACCGATGTCTGCAGTCACGCAAAGTGGAGCGAACTCTGTGAGCAACAGTGTTTTGGGCAAAAGAGACATCAGCGAGTCAGAGAAGGAGGAGTCGAAGGACCAGAGCTCGGTCCCGCAAGTACAACAGCCGAAGAAGAGACGCGTGGCCCCGACTCTTATTTCGGCCGGCAAGAACTCCAATCCTCCCTCCTCTTCATCTCCGAACGATGAAATGTCATAATGCCGGCTGAGCCTTTATTGAGCAATTACTTATAGTCTAGTTAAGCATTGACGAACTTGAGTTTTTCGGTTGGTTGTCAACACAACTCCAAATGTCAGTGTTCATAGCACAACCCTAATGATTTATGCTACATCTACCAATTCTCCTTGCCTCCATTCGTCTACCCTACGACCCTTTGTTTTTCTTATATTCTGGCTTGGGGAGTCTGTCCGCCGCATGCCTGGGTGTAGGTGTTGGGTCGGGCATTATCGTATCTTTTTGTATGGCGCGATGTAATTTCACCTTTTTTCATTCCGGATCAATTCGAGGTTTGTCTGACCTCGGCTTTTCTCGGTTTATCTTTGTTGACATCACATCAGATGTCAAGGCATTTTTACATTGCAGGGAGGGCGAGATGTCCGTTCTGTTTTTGTCATTCGAAGCAACAACCTAGCGTGAGGAGTGATGGTTGAAGGTTCTATTCATTTGTACCTCATGCTTGTTGGTCTTTAACGTAAGCAATGTACGTAAACGTGGTCTTATCCATCTCTGGTTATAGTCAGTCAACCAGCTTCTTAAAAGAAGAGATACTAGCATAGGAGCAAGGAAGAAAATAAGGATGTATATTGGTCTGTCTAAGCGTCTAGACGCATTATCCATTAGGATCCACGTGTATCCCTCTTTTGGAAGAATGGAAGTAAGGCTAAGGTACAAAGGAAACAGGAGCAGGAAATCATGTCGTCGTGCCGTAGGTATCGTAGCAGAAGCTCAACAAGGTTAACTTAGGGACATCAGATCTTGAGTGTCGCCGCCGTCATGAGGAAGGGGAGGAGTTTTCACCATTGACAATAGGCTCATGACCATTCGCACCATTCACACTCGACGAAGTCAGGGTGTTGACAACGTCCGCGATGCTCATGCCGGTGGGAAGCACTGCCGTAGCCTCTGTGGCGTGAGAGCCCACGGTGACCGTGGTCACCTCCGGAATCTTATTTTCGCCCTGCAGACGGTTGGCCCAGCGGAAGAGCGCTTCGTCTCCGCGGGAACCGCCGGCCACGAAGAGGAAGTCTGGGGTCTCAGGCAACTGCTCCAGGATGGACTCTGCGGCCTTGGCTTTTGTGATGTCTAAGGGTTCGACGCTGACTGATCCATCTGTGAGGACGACGCGGATGGCCTCGCTGCCGCGGGAGCCGTTAATCATGTCAGCAAGGTCGGAGGCCTGCCGGGCGGCGATCTCGGGATCTTGAGCATTGTTGTACCAGAAGGTCAACAGACAGCGACGTTCTTCCAAGACGCTACCGTCTGTTCTTTCCTGGTAGTATTGCATAACTCGACGGATGCCGTTCCTCCAGTCCTTCGCCCTCTCCATATCCACTAGCGGCTTCCACTGAGTTGTTCCAATTTCCCGCTTGAAGCAACCGTTCTCAGCGATGTATCCCATTCTATCGGGGAAGCTTGCAAATTGGGATTCGATCTGCTCCGGGCTTTTGTTGCTTGTGACGTAGACGAGGTTCTTTGGATCGCGGAGAAGTCCTTCAAGCAGCGATGGTGTGCTGCCAGAAGCGACGGCTCCTTCATCTTCGAGGAAGAAGAGCCGCTTGGCTGCCTTCTCGTAAGACTCCTTCAGTGCGGGTACAGAGAGTGTTGCGACAAGACTGAGTTCGCGGGACAGTTGCGCGCTGTGAGCTTCGGCAAGGGCTGTTTTGAACGAGTTGCACCACGCTACGGCTGTGTGAGGTGCCTTCCTCTCAAGCAAGAACTCCCAGTTGCGTTGCTTCTGTTCGGGCGATATTTCCAGTGCCTTGTTAATCGCATCTGCAACCTCTCTGTAGTCCCACGGGTTGACGAGAAACTCGTGTCCATGAAAGATCGAAGCACTGCCGGTGAATTCGCTCAGGATCAGGGATCCATGGTATTGCGGTGTCACTTTGCCATCCTGGCAGTGGATGTAGTCCTGACTTGTCAAGTTCATACCCTCTCGGAGACTTGTTACCATAAAAATCTCCGCCACGCTCATTAAGGCCAAGAATTGGGAGTAACTGATGTCTTGACTCAAGAGCACGAGCGGCTGGTAAGTAAGCGTCGAATACTTGGAATTTATCCTCGTTGCTATCTTTGAGATTTGAGACTCTAGTTCAGGCATCTCAGATGCCGATGCTATCTGGATGAGAACAACCTGTGTTTATCAATACGTCGGTTCGTAGGTCAAATATAATATGGACACTTACGTTTTCCCTCCACTTAGGATACTTCTTCAGGAACAGTTCGTATGCCAACAGCTTTTGCTTGATTCCGCCCGGTGTATCCAATCGATCCCTTGCGACAATTAGGTGCTTACCGCTGTACCTGGAAGAAATATTCGCGATCCAGTCCTTTACCTCGTTGGCCTGGCGTAGGTGGTCCAGGGCGTTGGCGTCGATTCCAATAGGGATACTCTTGACGCGGACAAATCGATCTTTCAGTTGGACGCCGCCAACGGTCACTTCTAAACTGAGAAGACGGCTACAGGTCTGCAAAAAGTGGTGACAGTACTCCTCTGTCTGGAAGCCGACAAAGTCAGAGCCCAGCAGACCATTCAGTAGTGCATCGCGAGGATTCAAGCAGCGGAACACCTCGGAGGACGGGAATGCAGCATGCATGAAGAACCCAATCTCTGCCTGGGGTAACCGCTGTCGGAGCATCTGTGGAAGAAGTAAAAGATGATAGTCATGGATCCAGATGCTATCACCAGGACGCCATCGAGCAGCGATGGTGTTAGCAAACGCTTCATTGACCTTGACATACTGTCTCCAGGAATAGTCGTCGTATTCAGTGTGTCGGGGGCTCTCTTGCATCTGATAGTGGAAGGCTGGCCACAGAACTGAACGGCAAAAATGGGTATAATGGCCGTCGAACTCGCTATCGCGTACGAATACCGTCAGCGATTCGTACTCATCTTCGAGTGTCTCAGAAATGCTGGCGCGTGTCGCATCCTTCAACAAGTCGGTAGGCATGCCTAGTGTGCCCACCCACATCTTGTTTGTCAGAATACCGGCTTTTTCGGCTGCATGGACTGCATTGCGCAGCCCACCATTGCCTTGTTCTGCCGCTTTGACAACCCAGTCATCAACAGAGAGTAACGCACGGGGACTTCCATGATCCTCCTCAGAATCTGGAGTCTCTGAAATTGGATCACAGAACTGGCCGTTCAGGTCATCCCCGGCATCTGACGCTCTTAAGATTGACGGTTGGGGATGGACTTGAGCCGTGGATTGCGGCTGATTGAATTTGCGACTCTGACCCCAAGAAATGGTTCTGGGTTCGCTAAGTCCAGGACCGTTGGGATCGTCCGCCTGGGGGATCTCGCCCGCTGACCGAGAGACATACGGTTTGAAGATTTTTTCGTCATCTGTAGTCGCGCCGGGAGTCAATGAGAGACTGAGCGACTTGTTGTGGCGTCTCTGGCGGGCCTCTGCCAGCCGACCAATAACATGGTCGTCTATAGGAGTTTGGCTGAGGGATGACTTGCGACGAGCATGCCTCAGCTCGGTGGCTTGAAAGTCAATAGTATATGGAAGGAAGCTAATGTGGTATGTCAGATTATCACGGCCGCTAACCATCTGAAGCTAAGTGCATGCAACAATGAGGGGCACAACTTACAGTGAGGCGATGTAGACTGTCATTGATTCTGATGGAAGGAGGAGAAGCCTGAAGACCTCTCCGACACCTCAAAGAAAAGTTTTACCTGCAGCGTATTCAAGAGTATTATGGGGTCAACCACTATTAGTGAGGTAGTTCTTTCAAACTTGAGGAAGTCAGGCCAAAGAGGTAAGCGGGTGATGTATGGAAGGGGGCCGCTGCGGACCAAGGGATGAATCGTGATGATGGATGGCACTGATCGTTTAACTAGGTTGGTGATAATGATGGAAGAGAAGAGTGGTGTCTATATGTTTCTGCGGGTCACTCAAACAGATGCATCCTGAAATTCCCGGTGACATTTAGACATCCTCGCAGCATCTTGAATAAACAAAGGGATCATGACGTTGATGATTGGACCATGGAACCTGCGTGTTTAGAGAGAGGCATATGATGGGACAGGACAGAACATTCTGGGCTTTTCTTGGGTAGGAGAGGGACGAGAGAGGGGTGAAATCTTCCAGGTAAGAGAGTCGAGCCAAGTTTACTGGTAAGGTAGAAAAGAACTCAAAAGCGCCTGACAGAACCCGGAGACGAGGAAGGAGGGGTGGTTTCCCGGACGCTTCTGTGCCTTGGGCATCATGATTAATATCACCATCCGTCTCATCTTCATCCAACTGGACGGCCATCGATATGAGGGGTTTTCCCCTTGAACTGCCAGTGGACGATAAGGGCTATGGCCTTGATTGAGTTTCATTTCTGCCTTCCTTCATCGACTATCTAGTCTGTTTCTAGATATTATTCCATACCTGATCGAGGTACCTACATAGACTGAAACCTATCAGGGTATGAATGTGCATGACTTGCATACTTTTCTGTCAGATGTGATAATGCCATAGATCCAACGGCCTAAGGTAAGGTAACTCTCTGACAAACCGGTTCGAGCAGGGAATGGCCCAATGACAGCGATTTCCTGGCCTGAATGCCGGGCAGATCCGTACTTAGACAATCTAGAGCGCCTATCCGTACGTGGGTGTGGGACTAATAATGTATGGAAGAAGTCTCGATATCTCGTTAGCTGTTTCCCCCACTATGGTTAGGGATCTTTCGAGACAGTTCGATAACAAGAGTCGCGAGTCTGGAACACCCCACTGCACCTAGCTGCGATGTCCCTGTTTCTGCTTGTTGAGAAGCAGATGGAATCGTCCTACTGTGGTATGATGTAGACTACTTCCCCTCTGCTAATCTCGAAATTAAGAATCACCCATGGTTTATCAGGAAGTACTAATGCCTAAAACGAATTGCATGCTGGAACTAAGGTTGTCTTGAGAGTGCCCCTCCTATACCACTCTAGTTTGGGCGACGAACACGAAAAACGTCACCGCTTAAGGGTAACATCACCAGCTTCCAGACTGCTAGGCGCTCTTCCAAGTTTTTCTTCTTGCTTCTTCCTTTCCTAGTTATCTTCTTCGACATTAATTATTCCATCTCTGATATCACTCAGTCTATCATATCAGCACTACCTAGATATTCTAGTCGCATCTAATCGCATCACCTCCTTATTCCCAGACTGATTGCAGCTTTACCTTTGAAGCGGGGCTTCTGTTTCCAGGTCGGGCACCTCTTTGCGAGATAACTACGAGTTCTCTCTGTCATGTCGAGCACGAACGGGTCGGAAGGCGACCATCGCCTCCTGATTGTCTCGAATCGCCTTCCCATCACAATCCGACGATCGGAAGGAGGAAAGTATGAGTTCTCCATGTCATCGGGCGGTCTGGTAACTGGTTTGAGCGGTCTGTCGAAAACAACCACTTTCCAGTGGTATGGCTGGCCAGGCCTGGAAGTTCCAGAGGATGAAATTGGGTCGGTGAAAAAGAGATTGAAGGATGAGTTCAATGCGACTCCGGTGTTCATGGACGACAAATTGGCTGATCGTCATTACAATGGGTTTTCCAGTAAGTGACCCCCACCAACAGTCTATACAGTCCGCGCCTGGCGGTGTGCCTGCGATAACATCAATAATCCATCGCTAACTGGAGTATTCAGACTCGATTCTATGGCCCCTCCTTCATTACCACCCCGGCGAGATCGTTTTCGACGAAGGCGCTTGGGATGCCTATCGTGAGGCCAACCTTCTATTCGCCAAAACAATTGTAAAGGAGGCGCAAGACGGCGACCTGATCTGGGTACAAGACTATCATCTCATGCTTCTTCCAGAATTGCTCCGCGAGGAGTTACGGGCGGCGGGCAAAAAAGA
The DNA here is from genome assembly GCF_001445615.1 of Aspergillus lentulus. NCBI lineage: Eukaryota > Fungi > Ascomycota > Eurotiomycetes > Eurotiales > Aspergillaceae > Aspergillus > Aspergillus lentulus. The sequence continues at coordinate 3,895,739 of NW_028322118.1, forward strand.
TAACAAAATCGGCTTCTTCCTGCATACACCTTTCCCTAGCAGTGAAATATACAGAATCCTACCGGTGCGAGGCCAGCTTCTGCGTGGTGTGTTGCACTGTGACTTGATCGGCTTCCACACATATGACTATGCGCGTCACTTCTTGAGCAGTTGCTCACATCTACTGTAGGTCTACTCAATATCCCAATTGTGCTCAACGATATTTGCTAATGGCGCTCTATAGAGGCTTGGTCACGACTCCGAGCAGTGTCAAATACGAAGGCAGATCCGTAGCCGTAGGCGCTTTCCCGATCGGAATCGATCCGGATAAGTTCACCGACGGTCTGAAGAGCCCCAAGGTGCAAAATCGCATCGCAAGTCTCGAGAACAAGTTTCAAGGCACCAAACTGATGGTCAGCGTTGATCGCTTGGACTACATAAAGGGTATCCCGCAGAAGTTACATGCCTTGGAGGTCTTTCTTCAGAACCACCCGGAGTGGGTGGGCAAGGTCGTCCTTGTTCAGGTTGCCGTTCCCAGTCGTCAGGATGTAGAAGAGTACCAGAATCTCAGAGCGGTGGTGAACGAGCTCGTGGGACGTATCAATGGCAAATTTGGTAAGAGAGTTCCCCTCGCTCAAGTCCGCTGATGACACATCGCTGATACCCTCACCCAAATAGGTACTGTCGACTACATGCCTATTCACTTTATGCACAAGTCAGTTAGCTTTGATGAGCTCATCGCCCTGTACGCTGCCTCCGATGCCTGTGTTGTCTCCTCTACTCGAGACGGGATGAACCTGGTATCATTCGAATACATTGCAACCCAGCAGAAGCGCAAGGGCGTTTTGATCCTTTCCGAATTTGCAGGAGCCGCTCAAAGTCTCAACGGTAGCCTCGTTGTCAACCCATGGAACACCGAAGAGCTCGCTCGAGCGTATCATGAGGCTGTTTCGATGAGTGATGAACAGCGCGCCCAGAAGTTTGAGAAGCTTTACAAGTACATTTCCAAATACACGAGGTTCGTATTTAACCCTGCGAGTTCATTACCAGTACGCATACTGATTGCGTTCAGTGCCTTTTGGGGCAAATCGTTTGTGGCAGAACTACTTCAATGCTCGTCATGATGTGATGAAAGCTATTCCTTTCTTTTCCTCGTTCTACTCTCCTCTGGAGTATGGATTCAAGGGTGGCGAACTGTCCTTGCACAATGCATAGCGATGACCAAACAATAGGTAAATAGAATAATACCGATAATAGGCAACGAGACATGAAGCAATTTTCCTTTGAGGTCTTCTCTTCAATTGTGTAAATTCAGGGCTTCCATCAACGTGAGACACAAATGCTCGAATGTCACAGTGAAGTCATGCTGAAGATCCCTCGATGTCATTAGCGTTGGCATTAATCCTGCCTTAGGCAACCCTAGATGCATACTAGGACTAGGGGATAGAGCATGAGATCATAATGACTGCGCCAGACATTTCCAGGAATTTAGCATATCAAAAACACCCAACTCCTGTACCCCGCATCTTGGAAATAAGTCCAGCCTGAACCGACAGACTCATTATTACAATCGTAATTCAACAATATCTATCTACTGTATACTGATCTTCCTGCTTTGATTATGGTACAAGTTACTGTGATCGACGTCAGGTATGTAAAGCCTCCTCCAATTGTATCCTTAGCTTTCAAACATGAGCCACAAATATTGTGGCTTATCGGTCTGGCTCGCTCCCTGGGACTAAGTACTAGTGGTTAAGTAGTCCTGGCGCAGCAGGCCAGTCGGGACTTGGGAAGTTCGGAGCCTCATACGATGGTACCGCCTACCCTACTAGGTACCTATGTGAACTTTCTCAACCAAGGGTGGTGCATTTTTATTGGCTGTTTCGGGATTGCTTCTATGCGTTAGTTGGTGTCGATTGCAGGATCGGCTATTATTATTGTCCTTCGTACTCCATGCTGCTACCCCCAACTTCTCAGAGAATAACTGGCATGAAGTCTAGACTCTACTTTGGTGGCGTCCTCGATCATTCCTCTCGAGACGTTCCAAGATCGCCCAAAATCAAGAGAACCTGAAAGTTCGCAAGCTCTGCATGCAAAAAGCCAGACTGTCCCAGAGTGACCCAGACCTGGGCAGCGGCATTTGCCAAGCCCCCTAGCTCAGGGTCTAGGGCTCTCGAGAGTCGAGAAGTTAGAATTTCTGACTGTCATGCGGTCGAAATCAGAAACCGGTTTAGCTGGGTGGATCCTACGCGCCGCGCTAGTCGGATCTTGTCTAATGCCAAGACGGACGCTTGCGCGTCTCCGCCACCAAGGTCTCCCTCCTAAGGATAGGATGCGGTAATCCTGTAACGCCCGGTGCTGTGTCCAGGCCAGGCTCTTCTGGTTCTGTTTTTATTCCCCGAGGTGCTGGGAAAAGGTGCCTGCTCCGTGGGTTGTTCAGGGTCTCAGGGACTGGAGTGAGAAGATCGAATAATGAAATCATACCTACGTTTTATACTAACCTATGTAGTTTGCGGCTTGACTCTAGGGCCTGGGCGCATACCGGTCTATATTCTCTGATCTTCGGTATGATGTGGCAATAAGGCATGATTTGCGGTCCTGGTGAGTGCGCATATCCTTTCGCTCTCCGAATGAACATGAACTGCTGTCAGAGTGGGGATGGCAAACTCATCAGTTGTGCCCTGTGCACGTAGGCCGCGTGTGGATTCGTATTCGGTAGCCTGAATGTTTCTACAGGGCTACGGGATTGTCTCTAGTATGCCAACAATAATGGATACTTACATGGGCTATATCCTACAACAACTACAGTGATCGTTTCTTCATCGGCTGGTGCTTCACAAGGAAATTTAGATGTATGCAGTTCCACGCGACCGTATTATCTTCGAGCTTAAAAAGCCCGCGGCAATCATAGAAAACAGGCTCCTGGACCTGGATGTTCTCCCAGAGACCCCGGAATCCTAAAACACCGATCCAAATCAGGATCTCCATGATCAACATCGGCCATTGACTATTTCTTGCGGTACGATTACGCTTGTGTGTCACTGCCAGGGTCTTCTCCTATCCAAGTAGACTCGACGACTGATGGCGCATTGGCGCGTCGCCGCGTAGTCTTGCGCCAGATGCTTGGATGGTGTTCAGGGGAGTGCAGCACATGATCAATACGCCTCGATTCGTCAGCTCCAAGAGCCAGAGCCTGGGTTGGGCTCCGCAGTCGGTCCAACCCGCTACATCTACTAAAGGGTATTTTCTCTTCCTTCTGGAGCTGTTTCTGATGCTTTAGAAAATTCTTACCCGCGATCCTCCTATGGCCGATGCTGTTGACGTATATGCGGACGTAAGGTCTATGGCTAGCAGGTGCATGGTACGAAAGTTGCGCATCCCAGCATGAAATGGTGACATTTTACTCTGTAGTTTGTTGATCGGAGAGCCGCGTAAGACAGGCTAGTCGACATCGAATTCGACACCGGATATCCCACGTACCATGGCGTGGATGTGAAGTAGGAAACTTGGCATTCCTTCGATATGGCATTGAAGATCACGACTGTAAGGAACCAGTGCCCGTCTTCCATACGGAGTAGAGGTTGACTATGCAGGCTTGCGACGCAGAAAGGTAGATCGTAGCAGTTGAAGCCAAGACTCACAAAGAATCATCAGCAAGTGGAGAGAAAACCGGAGTCTTTTTATCAGCCCACTGATCCGAACCAGCGCACAAGGCCTTTGTTGTAGTAGTTATCAAGATGCAGCCTGCTAGTAACGAAGACGGTAGTGGAGACCATCAATCATGAACTCGTAATCTGTTCAACTCAAGAAGTGTTGGGCGTTGATGGGTCATCTTTGGTAATCTGTGGAGCATCAGGAACGATGGAACAGCAATTGAAGGTTAAAATACCCGATTTATGAATCCTAACTTACGGTAAGAAGAAATGACATGGTGACGAGGGCCTGGGATCATCGCCATGGGTATCGTCCAATGAGCCGATGTAGAATGATTCCCCGGACCCCTGGAGGGAAGGGAAGAACTGACACCCAGCGTGAGCGTACACGTATGTCCGTCTGCATAACCCCAATCGTCGTGCGTGGAAGGGGAATTAGGAGTCGTTGCGGACAAGCCCAAACTGTCTTGGCCATGGTACGGTTAACTGTTTCGGGGCGGGACACACGCGGCTTGCGGTGCGCTCGCGGGGCCGTGATTGGGGGAGGAGTCCAAGGCTGACGACGCTTCGCCCTCACTGCTCAAGACTGCTGGCGTGGAAATGGGAAAAAAAGCTGGGAAAAAAAGGGAAAAAAGAAAAAAAAAAAAGAAAAGAAAAAGGGAAGGCCCCAATAAATGATTCAGGACTGAGAAAATCATACTTTCCCACCTTAATATTATACCACACTACTATTGTCTAGTCTAGTCTGCCTACCTACTCCTTCTGATGATTCTGTTGCTTGTTGCTTGCTAACCTAACCTGAACCTCACTGACCCTTTTCATCTCCCCTACCAACACGCCTGACCATCTTCGACACCCTACACATTCGTACTTGCCTACTACTGATCGCTATCTTCTTCGCTTTTCATTAATTAACAGGAAAGGTAACTCTTCATCATCCTTTTGACTTCCCATCTACTCTCCTTAAGGATTGCCCAGTTTGCTGCTTAACCACCGCCAAGCGGTCGCCACGCTTGGCTGGCTGTGCGACCATCGTCACATACCAACTCACTCTACGTTAGAATCAACAAACTACCACGCAGCCAAGTTTACTGACTTTTGTCTTGATTGACTCAGAAGGCAGGCCTCGTCTGCATCTCATAAAAGGGTTCATCTGTTCGTAATACAACCTGGAGGCACGAATCAATCGATCGCTGGTGTAGTCGACCCCCTACCAGCATGGCGGACGGCAGACAACAGCACACTCGGCGGGCGCCAACAACGGACGTTTACGATGCGACCGAATTGACTCGTGCGTTCGAGCAACTGATGCGGACAAAAAGGTTCAATGTACTTCAGGAACAATCAAGAAGCAGATCTCGCACGCAATCGCCGTCTCCCGCTCAGTCATGCCACACACCACCACATCCCTCGCGGGCACCACCACCTCCTCCGACCGGTGCCCATTACCCATCGTCTCAGTCACCATCGCAGCAACGTCAACAGCATCAATTGCCAGCCTTGTCTTCTTTGAGAAACCTTCCAGTCGTTCCCTCGCCCCCTCGAGATCAACAATCATTGAAGTTCCGAAATCTCCTGCACGTTCTATCTGTCACTCCGACCAAATATGAAAACCCCGGCCTCCTCGACGAAGCTCTTTCTCTTATCCCACTTGATCGCCTCTACTCCGAGGCGGAGGAAGAGAGCCAGATCATGCAGGCCCAGGCCGCTAGCGTAGGGGGAAAGCCTGAGTGGGGTTATCAAGACTGCGTTATTAGGGCTCTACTTAGGTTCGTTCCTGCTGGGACCGGCTTTTACGATGGCGTTGAACTAACAGTAGATATTCGGATAGGTGGTTCAAACACTCTTTCTTCCAATTTGTCAACAATCCTCCTTGCTCTCGATGCTTGATGCCTACAATCGCCCAGGGCATGACTCCCCCAACGCCAGATGAAACAGCGCGTGGTGCAACACGTGTCGAGCTATACCGCTGCTCTGAATCGACGTGTGGCGCATATGAGCGATTTCCACGATATTCTGACGTCTGGCAATTGTTACAGAGCAGAAGAGGGCGTGTGGGTGAATGGGCCAACTGTTTCAGTATGTTTTGCAGAGCACTGGGTGGTCGGGTACGATGGGTATGGAATTCAGAGGATTACGTCTGGACCGAGGTCTACTCAGAGCATCAAAGGCGTTGGGTGCACGTAGATGCGTGCGAAGAGGCTTGGGATCAGCCACGCCTTTACACTGAAGGTAGGAAATCTTCGATGTCAAGCTACACTGTTATAGAATGCTGACTGACCATATTTCTCAGGCTGGGGTCGAAAGCTATCCTACTGCATTGCCTTCTCCATCGACGGTGCGACAGATGTTACAAGACGGTATGTGCGAAGCCCGGTCAAGCATGGCGCTCCGCGAAATCGTGTGCCAGAGGAGGTCCTCGTCTGGGTCATTCATGAGATCCGGAAAAAGCGACGGGAGAATATGTCGAAGACGGATCAAAGACGACTTATAAAAGAGGATGAACGCGAAGAAAAGGAACTCCGTGCCTACATGGCTTCCGCACTGGCCGCGGAGATCAACAACCTTCTCCCTCGGCAACAGACCAGTGGTCGGCCTGACGAGCAAAAGACGCCTGCTTCAATGCAGGACGCTCCGGTAGACTGGGTTGCTACTCGACAGATGGGTCCCGGCCAGTCTGGCCCTGACCGGTCCCGGGACGGCCGGTAACATTTAAGCACGGGTCGGCTATACACATCCACCTCACCTCTTGCGGTTACGACCGTCTCCAGGGACACCCCAGCTGGCGCTCATCTCACACCATGCTGACGTAACTTCAAAAATTCATTCCGTGTCTCCCTCGACCAATGCGACGCTTCGTCTGAACGGAACTGTCTAGATGAGCAGCAGTCGAGGTACATACGATATGCGCATGACGTTCACCGCCTACTATAGGATTTCCTACGAGTAGGAAGGAAGGTTAGGCCGCTCATCAAAAGCATATCCGCAAGACGCCGATATTCTCTATGAGTCCTAAGTGTCGATATTGTCGATACACCGTCATCCTTTTCCGTTTTGTTGTTCATCATCCAGAATCTCAACATATCGCGAACACCGGCGGCACCTCCATCCAACGCCTGCGAACTAATGTGTGAATGAACATTCCACCATCACAGGACCTTTTGTGCTTACTTTCCTGGCAGTCATTGCCAATTCTCAATGGTGTATCACACCAAGTCAAGGGCTCTCCACTTCCTTTCCTGTCTACTGCAAAGCTCCTTCCGTCCAGAAGGCTGCTATTACTTATATCCACTATTCTACTTTGCAACACTTTCTTATTTGGGTATGATTAAGGTGTTTGGGAATTAGCACTCTCGATGATCAGCATACCTTTGAATCCGGCTCTTGCATGTGTTTTGCGAGATTGGCATGATTTATATATTTAATTTCTACTATAATCGTTCACATTCCCTTTTTACTTACCTTCTTTCTTTCCCTTCTCCTTTTCCTTTTTCTTTCATCCCCCCATCTCTCTTGACACTCTGATTTTCTTTTTGACACTCACACTATCTTTGGGTCTAGCGTGTACGCAAGATTTGCAATTGCCAGTCAATGCCATGAGACACGGAAGCGATACCACCGCGCTCTGGAGATATGCTTTGCATTTGGTGATTATGCTCAACGATGAGCATGTCGTCTATTGATGAAGCGTCATTGCTTTTTTGCGAATTGATCTGACTCCTGGCGATCTCAGATATCTTTGCCTCATAATGTCAACTAAACTCTTCTATGTTAATCAACGAAATCTTTAGAAAAAAGATTAATAGTTGGACAAGTTAACCACTTGATACCCTCAAACTTTTCCAATCAGTCAAATTCACTTTTAATCTTCGTAGACAGGTGGGACGAGCATTTGCTGAAGGGAAAATTCAAGCGGCATTGACAGATCAGGTCTCGACCATGCTTGAAGTCGCAAGAGAAGAAATCTTCGAGTCCGAGCTCAGGGCACAGAGTCGTTGGGCCAACCCTGTCCAATGAAAACCAGGCAAACCGACCCCAAGTCTTTTAAGACATGCTACGAAATCATGCAATAAAAGACATCTAGTTTCCATGTTCCTGAGCAAGTCAGCAGGGAAGACCCTGCCTGACCCATACCAGTTTAATTGCGATTTGCAGTTTGCACTCCTCCAATGGAACCATTCTTCCGCCCATTTCCAGTTTCCCAACACAGAGTTCAATGGCGCCCCCTCCCCGCGATTGGGGGCCGGCCCAGTCCCGGAGGGTCCAGCCAAAGATCTATAAATACACTTTCGTGTAGGTGAAGGGGGTGATCTGCGGGTAACTAACCGCTTCGGGGTGCGTTGGTTTTTGAGGTCGGGTGGGTGCTCTGACTGAGGGATCGTGAGTGGTGGGTTTGGTTTGGGTCTGTTGGTGTAACTGACTAAGGTCGGCGGTATCTCGGATCCGAGGGCCGACTGGCGGCTAGCTTGATTTGGTTTGTTTAGGTAGGGCTCTTTTAAGGTTAGTATGGGAAGAGAGGGTGGGAAAGGAAGATATTGGGTTCTGCTAGAGTATTATAGAGATATGTCTCTGCTCATTGTGACGGTTGATACCAAGTTGGGCCGAGTACAATCAGAGATAGCAGAGGCCCGATCTTTTGTTCTCAGAGTATATGGAGCAGAGCACTTTCAGGAATGCAAATGACAAAATACATGATCTACTGAAATATTCCGTTTCCAAGATTAGAATCTACTTTGAACATTGCCAACTAGCCAAAACAGATCAGTAACGGAAAGTACTCCGTACATCACGCAGCTCGGACGGAACAGTCAATGCCCCTCTGGCGCAGATCACCGTCAATATTCCGAATCTCCTTGATATAGTATGGCTGCCGGGGCAACTGCAGTTTCCAGCGGTTCTTCAGGTTCAGCTCCCTCAGCGGCTCTAGGAAGATAGGGATCTTCTCCACAGGTTCGCAGAACCAATTCCCCATCAGCTGCAGCGTGAACGACTGCAGACCTTCCATCCGCGTCAGGGCGCGGCAGGTCTCGACCCACTGCTGGCGTCCAGCGGAGAAGTAGACCGACTTCACCGGGTCTTTACTGGGGAGCCAGTGGCCTGGGAACGCCCAGCGCAGTTCTACTGCACGAATACAGTCCCAGAAGTCGGCGGGGATGGTTGGACGGAGATATGTTAAGGACCAGGTATTGCTGAACTCAAAGATGTTGAGCGTGTACAACAAGTGGATGGATTCGCAGTAGCTGGGGTTTCAAATCAGATAATCGGGCCAAGAAAAACTGAACGGCACGGCACCATAGTCTTCCCAGGAATGAGGCTACTTACATCAGTTTACAAGTCAACGCGAGAGACAGCAGTTGAGTCTTTCGCCTGCCCGCTCCGTCTTTGGCCAGCTGCGGAACATCACCGCGACAGATATCGCATGTGTCTGCAAGCGAACATACGATGTGACTCATCCGGCGGTTCGGCCGCTGGATAATATGTATACGCATCCCACCCAGAACCATCTCCCAGATCAGGAGTCGCAGCTCAGGCGCGAGTTTCATCAGTAGCGAGCAGTCGGGCTGGGATATCCATTCCAGCCGTGTGTCCGTCTGCTTCTGGGACTGGCTTCGTCCGGAGAGGACACTGTGCCTTCTCGATCTGGGTAGCGCTGCTGGCTTGTTGTCTGGATGAACTCAGTCAGTCATGCACTGCATAATACTGCTTTGCATTTTGAGATACATATGGTAAAAAGTGGGGTTTGCAACTTTGGATCCAGGCTTACAGGGTATACATTTCGACTTACTTTGATACCGCTGGGCCAGCACATCCTCCCAGGAGAAAACGCCTTGCTTGATCCTCGCCATGTCTGAGTCGACACTCAAAATACCAATATATACCTCGTCGAAGTTAATAGACCAACGCTCTCGTCACCGCCAATCTAGCTCAGCTCAACCCCGCACGGCATCTTAACAGATCATGATGGGATTCATGGATTCAAAATAGAATAATGATAGCAGGTATACTTCGAGCAATTCAGCCCTTTGCTGTAAGCTTTCCAGACACGAGTAGCCAGCGCCGAAAATGTTTGGATAAAAGAAGGAATGAATCACGCGATGTCCAAACGTCGGGTCATATGTGGCTGGTGGGTGAGGGGAAACCGATAGTAAGCGTATCAGGAGCAGCGGTCGAGTCAATGCGATCGGTATCGAAAACTGAAAGTCTCATAGTGCAAGTAGAAGAGTTGAATATCAGAAATAGATGAAGTGTCGGTGAATAAGTATAGAATGGACAAAAGGGGCATTGGATCTAAATAAAGGAAGGGGAGATAACGCTATGATTCACTGATAAGACCCTTTTAGAGCGAGTATCTAGTCTACTGAAGACCTTATCGGTGGTTCTCGGCAGGAGCAACACCCGATGGTTTCCGATTTGGTAGATATCCCAATGTAGTAAACAACAGTTCAAAATACTTGATACACTGATTACGTCCTAATATTGCCGAAAACTGAGGGTCACACCTTGTCCACAGTCCATATCCATACTCCTGTAAGGCCCACTTAACAGTTCAACATATAGTTTTACGATTTTTGTCTGTGTTGGGAGTAAAATCCATGAGTCTTACAGAGTAGTTGCTAACAGTACCCGAGTCCTACGACTACTACTAAGGGGTTCCGAAAAAGAGGAGGGAACAGGTCTTTTTTCACAATGCCAGCATTTGATTTCAAAGCAATAACTGTTCGTGGTATCATGGTCCTCATAAGCGAATGACGAATTCCTTCCTGCAGATCCCTAGTTCATGCAAATGAGCGACACTTACTGCAAGCATTTGGCCAGCAAAGTCAACAAAAAGTAACGACTGAGTCCTACCCTCCCTTGTAATGAATGACCCGGCGACTTGTCTGGCACAAAGGAAACGAAAGTATGGAACTCTAAGAGTTGCATGCCTACTGAGCGGTGGCGGTAGGGCTAGTAAGTCCTAGAGTGTTAGTCGGGCATGGCACTGTCAGTCCCTGATACAGCATTGACAGTCCCGCTGATTGGAGTTTGTCAATAGTCTTCTCCGGCGGCACGGTGCCCACATAGGCGTTAAAGTTGTAGATGCCGCAGATGCAGGTGTCAACAATGTCTTTCAGACTCGTGTCGGATAAGACGGTTTGCCCATTGCGCAGGAGTGAAAACTGCTGTTTGCCGACGCCCATAGGTGCTGCAAAGGCGCTGGCACCTGCCTGTGCTTGGAATGTCTTGCTGCCGCTCCCTGAGGTCACCTGAACAGTAGCGGGTGACTTGAGCAATGAGACAACAAACACCTCATCGGTCATTGTCTCGTACCCGTTTGGTCGTCCGCGGAAGAAGTTTCCGCTTGAGTTGTTTGGATTTCCCTGCATGGTAGTGTCCGTTGAGTCGCAATTGATGTCTTTAGGAGTTGGTCTATACCAGTAGATCAACTTGTCTTCGGTGATGTAATTGTTGGCGGACTTTTCGCCGGCCTTGTAAGCAGCAATGAAAGGTTTGGACATTTCCAGCCATCCATTGTGCGGCCTTGAAGAAGTGGTCAGCGCTATACCTGGCGACAAGGAGTGCAATCACCTACATATCCATCACCCATTTGGAGGCTCCGTCATCAGTGTGAGGCGAGGATAATGGTCCGATGTAGTGGGACTCTCCGTAGTCATTCCAGGTGACTATCTCAATGAACCGTGGCCCGAGATTCAGGACCTCTTGCCATCTGTCATACCAGAGAAGATCTGAAGGAAAGACCCAATTCTTGCTATAGGGAACCTCGCCGCCGAAATGGGTTGAGAACCAACCGGAGACAGCTGATTTTCTGTGAGCCAAAGTCAAAGGACAAAGGTTGGGAGCTTCGAAGACTCACGTGCAATATATGGCTTTCCGTTTAGAGCTGCGATGTATTTACTGTCGCCTTCTGCAACGCTCACGCTATGACCTGGAGTCGGTGCTTTGTTGTTGTCATTGTTAGGCCAAGCCATCCAATTCAGTGCACCTTGGATAGCATTGAAATCTCCCACTCCTGGATGAAAATTCGGCGCGAAGAACACCTCGGTGCCAGCGGCGGAGTTCAAGGCAGGGATATCAAGGCCGTCACCGGCAAACGAGGACGCAAAGACTTTACCATCCACCTTGAGTTGTGCCGGTAGACTGGCATATTGTCTGATCTTCTGTCCCACAGCAGTGGCTTGTCCAGTATTGTACCAATTGAAATCAAATGAGATGAAGACTTTCATGTCATTTCTTGCGGCAGATTCATAGGCAAAGTTGAGCTGCGTATCAGTGTATGGATCCACGCCAATGTTCAAAGCGAATGCATCTATTCCCAATGCTTTCGCACGTTGCATGTCATCATCATAATCCGCGGCGCTCTGGCGGTTGCTGGTTATGCCGATCTAAAGTGAAGTCAAATGTCAGTTACTTGCTTCGAACTCAACCTAGATGGGTTCTTTACTTACCATAAAATGACAGAACACAAGTCTGTCGGTGGCACTGGCCTCGGTAGAAACATTAGTTGAAAAGGGCTGTGGCATCGGAATGGCAGTTGCCAATGCCGACAGTCCAGCGAGGGCAAAGGAGAGTGATTTGAGAAGCATCATCTGCAGACAATCAGCCTTTGCTTGAGATCAAATGCAGTAAAGCAAACGTGTGCTTCATCGTGGTATAACCGACCATGATAGTGTAGAAGGAACGAACTTAGTGAGCTAAATGATTGCAACAAGCCAAAAGGAAGGAGTGTTTCGAAGAAGCCAGATTTGGCAGTGTGCTAGTTTGTCGACATGTTCTGAGAGCAGAGACGTGTGAAGGAATGGCCTTTTTGTATTCACCACAAGAATGACAAGTCAACTCTCACTGGCCACCTGAAGGTCCATATTAGGGTTGCAGTGTGCTCAGCAAAGATCTCTGATATTTCGTTCTAAGTTGTTCATTGGCCTGAAAACAAGGCTCAGGAGCGTAGCAGCGTCTCATCATGAGGCCAATGATTGCAACGGTATCACACGAATCTTGTCAAGACCCTCTTTTTGAGATTGAGTGTCCTGTCTCAAATGCTTAGGGCAGTCCCAATGGCCGGGTTTATTTTGGCGCCGAGACAGATGAAGGAGACGTCCCAGTCAGAAACTGAAATCGATCGGGTTTCAGCAAAGACCACGGGAACATTAGAGTCAAGCGACGGCATCATCTGGGATAAGAGAAGCTTAAAGCTTGTTGTGCGATCTGTGCATGACTTGATTGAGACTAGAAGCTTGAAAGATTATCATTCTTAGAATGATTCGGATAGCCCCAATTGGGCTCTAAGAGGGTTGAGGACGCGAGAGCCGAACACTTCAAACAAAGGTCATCTGTCTCCAATAACATGATTGCCGATATTCATCGGAACGATCAGATGTCCTCATTACTTTCATGATGTGAGAAGCATATTTCGTCTACATTTTTCGAGCCTCATGGTGGGGATGGCGGGGCACAACAAAGACGAAACAGTGAGTAGTCAACCTGCATAACAGCATATGCCGTACCCCATGTTACGACTTATGTTGACAACGAGCTTCTGTAACCCTGAGAAGCCATGAATCCAAAGCCAAGTTTGCGGGGTAGCATTCCTGGCCGGTCAGCCACGCGATCTCATCACCGGACATATGGAATCTATGTGGTCGTGGGCTTGTTTGGTTATGATTGGGGAAGGGAGGGTTCCGAGTATATGGAATATGCTCTTAATCTGGAAGAATGCAGTCATAAGGGTCGCTGTCGGTAAATGCAGCACTGGAAGCACTTGATGGTTTTAGATGTGGCGCGATGGCTTGCGACCTTATTCGAACCACTGATGCACTGCGTTTTTCGTTTGTGTAACGCGAAGTTGAATATTCAAACCCGTGTGATGTCGACATGGTTTTAACTCTCTCTTATTGGAGTCTCTGAGAAACACGCGATAATATATCTTAGGATCACTGTAACGATTCTTGCGCTGCCATCCCTGCCTTCAGTTGCATTTAAAGCCAGAGATCGGCGAAGCAGATGAAGATAAGTTGTAACAGTTCAAACGGCTTGCAGCTATAGGCCCGGTGGAAGGGAAGTTGCCGTGTCCGTTGAGAACATGTGGCACTGAAAGCGCAGCTCTGGCGACATCCATGGTGTTACTGTTTCATGTCTCCGAGTATGCATCCTTGGAGTATATGAGGCATACGGGTTGTACTAAGAGGATCGGCATATGATAGCTCAAGACGGGTTGCATCATACCATAAGATAAACAAATCATAGACTATTTATCCTTAGTGTCTAGCTGTGTAAGTAAAGTAACTTCCTCCGTAAGGCGCTCAGGGTAGAAGTCAAAGGCCGAGGACGGATTTCTACAACACAGCAAACGCAGAGACATAGCTCACGGAGCTGTCAGCCACATTAACAGCATCCGAGCTACGCTCGTACCGAATAAAATGGAACGCGCCCTTCTTCCCGTCCTCCTGGGTCCTGGTTGCTTCAATCGCGGCCATGATCACCCCAATGGGATGACGGCCGCATACCGTATTACCTGTTTTTTGTATGACATCAAGAAAATTCTCGGTCTCGCCTGTAGCTATGGCAGCCATAGTTGCGATATCGAAAGCAGAAATGCTCTCGTGAATCGCTGGCTCACGACTGTTAATTCGGTCTCTCCGCTGGAGGGAGTGACCCGCTGACACCCGCTCAATTTTTTCTTCAAACTCATCCAGGTCATTGCTCGGCTGAGGCAGAGCGTCAGCGGAAAGAGGAAGCTTCGGCCCAGGCTTGGGAGCTTGGGGGACGTAGTATGTGTAGCTGAAGCGAAGGCCCCAGTGGCAGAAATCTGAGCTAATCACAAACACATTGGAAGGATCTTCCAAGTAAGAAGCAAGTAAGGCGCCAAAGGCTTGCTCTGTAGATGCAGAAGTGCTTCCGACCAGGATTGGTACCAGGGGCGGATATTGAGATGTCCGCTTGGCGGGATGTTGTAGTTGTAGCAGGCGGTGGATATAGGGCAGATGAAGCTCAATGCTGTGTTCGTCCTCGTCGACCGACCGGGTCATAGTTGTGAAACTGACTGTTGACCCGTTCGGTTTGACTGCTTTTGCCGAAAGAAGCTTAGCGATAAGCTCCGTGTCAAGCGGTAGAGGCTCGTCTGAAAGTGGGGTGTAATAGGACGTAAGCTGAGGGAGAGCGAGTGTCGAGAGATAGTGGTGATGCGATGGGCCTAGGATGAAGATCCGTTTCCTGGTCTCAATCAGTCAGCAAAGAAAAGCAGCAAGCACTGAGCAGGGCCATTTTCTCACGCCTTGGACAAGTCCAGAGCTTTGTATGCGTAAGCTGCACATGGTCCTGAGTAGGCATAGCCCGCGTGACTGGATCATCAGCACTAACTCCCGAGTATGATGCTTTTTTTTTCTAGTTCTCTATGATACATACGGGGCAATGATAACTCGGGAGCCAGGTACAGGTAAGGAGCCGATTCCCTCGATTTCGTTGGGAACATGAGCGAGCCACTGGTCCAGTTGGCGGGTCAAAGTGCTTCGGTTGTCAGAGTACCATGAGCCTGCGTGGGAGGGCTCTCTGGACTGCATAATGTCTGCTTATCCTTCTTGATGCTGAAAAATCTTAGCATATATCTTGCAAACTGCAGTGCTAATATCTTCAAATTGTTGGAGAAGTGTCGTCCATGAAGGCGGGGAAGCGGGACATCGTCATAGTGGAGACTATCAACACTACTAGAGGCTAGACTGGAGCTTACGGCCTAATAATAAACAGAGAGTACCCGAGTTCCGAAGTAAGGTTCAGGTTACCTCAATAAAATGCACCATCACCGATATTCTCAAACTTCCTCCGCCAGGTCCTTTAGCCAATATTTATAGTCATAGTGGTTGTCCACGCCACCAGGTAATTGCTTCCTCCGGCTGCCTGTCATTGGATGGGACTGTCTGGATTTGCATACAATCTCCAGTTGCCCATATCCTGCCATCTGCCTGTTATGAAAGTGCAATCGATATTTCACTCTGCTTCGTATAGACCTTCCACGGAACGCGCTACAATCTCACCTAGTGCTTGCACTTCCGATCTTTGAACAATGTAGCCGTATCCAACACTGTGCCATTTCGACTTGCCACAAACTCATGTGTCAGATGCGAGCAATTGTGGAACGTCAATTTGCTCCATCCATATGCTGTATCCTGTGCATAGCGGGAGTAGCTCTGGAGAGGGCGGACCAGTGAATCTAGGCCATCGTAATGACCTGCAGCTCCATTGGTAATGTACCAGGGGGCAGTGGGATTATTCAACTCGTTCGGGTCAGCGTTGAAGTTGGCAATTGGGGCGTTCCGCTCGTAGTAGTGGGTATGGCCGGACAGGACCAAGTCGACATTGTACTTTAAAAACAGGGGTTCCCAGACCTTGCGGCAGTTCTCGCAAATGGTGCCACTCTGGTTCTTCCCGCTGACATACCAGGGTCTGTGGCCAGCTGAATAGATATTCACTGTTAGTATTCAAACCATGTGGTCAAGTACTCGTTCTGCACATACCAACAACTACCCATGGAGTCTTAGCCCGATCAACAGAAGCCAGGTCCTTTTCAAGCCAGTTAAGTTGCTGGTCGTAAAGACCGAAGGGACCGCTATCTTCGCCCTCAGCTCCAGTAGGCTCATCAGGACTGACTATCCCATGACCAAGATCTGTTTCAGTGTCAAGTTGGATGTAGTGGACCATCCCATTGTCAAACGAGTACCAGGAATTCTCCACACCACCAGACTGAGCGCTGGGCATGCGGAAGTGGTTTCGGAATCCGGTAAAGTTAGTCTGGCCAGGCATACAGATGCCAACATTGTAGGTGATATTGTGGACACTATCAGTGGTGCCACCATTGTCGCCTACGGTGGCGGTTAACAGATAATTAAGATATGTATGCCAGAGGGAGGTACATACAGTTAGACTCATGATTACCAGGCCCAACCATATACGGCTTGTGAGCAGTAATAACTGACAGTTCGTCGTAATACTGGTTCAGCAGGCTCTCATACACCTTAACACCATCGGCTATTGTGGTGTTAGGAAGGAACCCTTGGATCTCCTCCTTAAGCCAGTAGTCAGCGTACGCAATGTCACCAGCTGAGAGATGTTAGATCTTTGCTCCCATAGACGTTACTGCGAGAAGACGTACGGTGCCAAAGGAAGTCAGTGTTGACTCCTTGGGCCAGTAAGGACTGGACTGTATTGTTGTCGTTAGGGCCAAGGGGATTATGAGCCCCCTTTCCAACACTTGTGGTGAGACCCATAGCACCCATGAGACCCATATCAATCGCGACGGCGACGGTATAAGGGGTCTGATCACCGGCCTGACGGCTAGTCTTGAAAGTGTAGGGAGTAGTCGCATTGCTATGCTGAGGCAGGTAGTAGTACAGTGTATCAGCTTCCAGCCCGGTTATTGAGACATGATTGTTGTAAGTCGTGGAAGTGGGATAGGTTAGGGAGACATTAGAGGAGACACATCGGTTTAGATGCTTGGGGCTGCGCCCAAAGCAAACTGTTGGATGAGGCAACTGCGAGTAGGTGTTCCAGCTGACGGTCATGCCGTGTGGTCCCGCATATGCCAGACGAAGTTGCATAGGATAGCTTCCATTCTGCTCGGTGGTAGGAGCCGCGATAGAGTCCGTGAAGAGAGTGGACGCTGCGATGGCAGCCAAAATGGAAGATGCAATACCGTCCATTGTAGTACAATTGTGGGATGTTTCGATTGAGGAACAAGGAAGATGGAAGTCTTATGTCTGGTTATATATGGGTTACTGTCGAAACATTTTTCAGGTAATCTAAAGTCACCCTAGGTACAGTCCTAGCGATGAGTTCTATATCATTTAATTATATTACGCACCACGTGCAAATCATGCGCTTACATTATTGGTTTAGATAGATTCTATTGCGAAAATTGGCAAGGGACTGGGGGCTTCCCGATTCAGTCTAATAGCACTAGTCAAAGCTTAACCAGTCGAGCCAAAGTATGAAGAGATTGGTTTTTGATTACACATCCTGAAAGCCTTTGTAGCTGATCCATATATATCATATTAGGCAGGTGCATAAGTCACCCTTGCCTATTTGTGACATGAAATCAATGACCGAAGTAACCCCCGCAAGCACCCAGTTTTAGTTGAGTAGACGAGGAGATCGGATCAAGGCACAAGAGTTCCATGGAGACTTTCCTGGGCCGGCAGGATCGGGAAGCCGAAAGATGGCAACCGGCAGTTAGTAGTTGTTTATTATATAATCAACGGCATTTCAGTTGCTTCATGTTGGCATTTAGTCAATAATGACGATGGATGTCCGCCATAGGACCATGAAGTTTTGAATGTCTTTTGCTCTTTGAATTTCCCCTCAATTCAAATTGGTCCCCGTCCCACAGACAATTGGCTGCAAATCTCGATGCATCTGGGAGCGTAGCCAGTTCTGGACTCCGGTATTGCAACTCTGTGCACACTGGACACTGGCCTAGTGCCCTCATTGGCGTACATGGACTGGCCATAGCAGGTCCTGCCTCCAGTAATAATTCAACAAAGTTACCACTAACCTAATGTAACTTTCGGAGATAAACCCGGCTTACCGGCGTGTCGTTGCATTGTCCCTTATTTTCTGTCCATATGCTGCGGTGTTCCATCACACTTGCTTACAAGCAGCCAGTTAAGGAATGTGGGTGCTGAACCCATAAGATAGTTGATGTCTGTCAGCAAGTATACCAATTACGATCGACTTGACGTTGTTACAAACCCCGCCTAGCCTATCGAACAAGCACAAGACTGAAAAAGTAGGCATTTTTCCCTATTGTAGCTATTGTCCGCAAGACCACCAAGTACTGCTTGACACCTGGAGATGCTGATGGGCTCTACTATGCCTGGACCGTGAACAGCGGCGCATCGTTAGAATATGAAGTCCTTAGAGACTTCCCCAGGACGAGTATTTTGGGACGGCTGCCTGAATTTACATAACATCAGCCCTTCTTGCGGTGGCCCTGACGGGAGCTGTGCCCTGTTTTTTCAAATACGTAACCAATTGCCCTCATCTCCGATGGTGAAGTCCTTTTGAAGCAGATATATGAGGCGCTCCAGACTACGCCCAGTGAAATGAGCCACTTTTCATTAGTATCTTCGACGAAACCGAAGGATTCCATGATCACGTCTCTGCACCCCTGATGCCACAACTATGCTTTCAATTTCGACCGTCTCAGTGGGCGTGTCCCAACTTCCTGACCTCTCCGTGGGATGAGAAAGGACTCATGAGGTCCAGCCAAAAGCGGCATACCGAACGTAGTCATCAGTAGCCCATAGTGGCTAGGCATTTCGACCGAAGCAAAACTTCAGTCGGGTCAATAAGGTAGTATCTGATGACCTTTGTTGAGCTGTGAGTCATGTTGTTTCGTAGGCGTCATCGACTATAACCCCAATTCCTCGCGTTGTTCGCTTACACTTTCCATTGCGAGATAAATAGTCGGCAGCTTCTCTGCGCGCTCCAGTATTAGGAATCGGTATATCTCAATTTTCGTTGAGACGATGACCACTTTGTGCTCTGATCCCAGAAAATGTCTCCCGTTCGTTAACTGATTACATTCGACTCTCTGGGAGACTCGAGGCTGTATGAGTTATGAAGAAGTAAATTGCGCAATAGCTCGCGTGACTCTGCAGACGTTACCATGAGGATGTCTAACTGACAGTATACGGACAGCCAGGCGAAAAAGTACTCAACGCTGAAAACATTACCCGATTTCCTTCGATTCAATACTCATTTATCTTATCTTGGGTACCAATTAGTCGATTGCTTCTTATCACTGTCACAACCTTTGATCTTCCTCCATGATGCCAATTAATCCCAATGTGGCCTAGCGTACATTTTTTGTAGGTAACTGGCGCACCAATTATGACGCGACTTTCCGTATAGCCAGGACGCGCTGCGCAGCCAACCACTCTCAATTTCCCTGCATATATGCTCGCAAAGAACCCCTTGCATTTCAGCCTCGTGGGCATACTACTTCTCGTCTTTCTCTTCTGCGAATGAACTCGCGCTGGCGTGTGTTTCTTTCTGATACTGCTTATCCTTTGCTCTACAAGTTCGCCATTCCCAGAAGCGGCCGATTGGCGGCCCGAAGACTTTGACAATTTCGACTCCTGGATCATCGTTTGCAGCGCACTCGAGAGCCATGTCTCTCAAACGAAAAGCTTCCTTCTCCGCGCTGTCGCCCGTAAATACAGTGCCAGTTGTCGCGGGGCCGTCGCGAATGGTGGAAGATTCACCAAGACATCTCCACAGCCGAACACGGAAGCGTTTCAGAGGTGATCGACCAGATGAGAAAGTGGTATATGGTAAGGACAGGCCTGGCCTTGTGCCTCATATTTGCTTCACCCGTGTTGACTGATGGTAATAGAGAATACTCTACGCTGGTTGTTCAATGCTCAAAAGCACCAACACGGACCTGCTTCCCCAGTCGTTCAGGATGAGGATGAAGACGAAGACATGGATTCAGAGCCACTACCGCCATCAGAAATTACCGACCCCCGCCAACAAACCTTGCATAAATTCTTTCAAACATGTCACGCTTCCTCTCCTCTTCCCCATTCAAACGACACCACAGACCGACAAATGCACCATACCCCCCAGTCGAAGAGCATTCCCCTGCACAACTGCAATCATATTGAAGCCTCACCAGGCGTGTCAAGTGAGGGCAGCTCGAGTAGCTCAGCATCACAGTTTGCGAGCGTCCGTGCGGATATGGGCATGGAATCAAGTTCCGACGATTCAGGTCAAGATTCGAAGAGATGGGCTGGAGCTCTGGCGTGGGCATGATGGTCTTATCGCCTTCAAATCGGCTGTCCGCACGTGTGTCGCAACTGGCGCGTATCGGCGACTCCCAATACCCGCGACGATATATACCCTCTCTTGGTTATATGTATACCTGAAACATCAGACCGGAGACACTGCTGGATGTATCCGCCAGTGTTCCCTTCATATACCTCTGATTGACCGCTTTCTTGCATTATCCTGATTGCTTAAGCACCCTCATTCCCGGCATTGACTGTTCATTGATCTGGCCATGGCTATGTACAGGTTGGTTTCTGCCCAAGATGGGCATCACCACCGACGCCTCCAAGTCCGAATATACCCACATCATATTTATCGGAAATACACTTGAGAAGAAGTAGTCGAAATAAAATGAGACGAATAATCCATATTATCATATTACCTTCTTGGAGTAGAGAATCGTTTGTTGTTTACCTATCCAGGTTGATATTAATATCTTAATGAATGGTGAGGTGATGTGTCACATGCGACCACACTTGAGACGGAGATCTTGAAAACCCTCAGGTTACGCTCACCAACAGTTCTGCCAGGCCGCCACACTCTAGCTATCCGGCACTGTCAGCCGGTCGACAGTTATTTGCGAAATCCAACCAAATTTCTGCTGGCCAGAAGACTCTGAGCTCTTGATCAATTCTCTCCATTCCTTCACCAATTGCCGCGGCGAGCTGTCTTTTCTTATTCTTCGGCAGCCAAAACAGACCAACGTACTTCTTCCATTGGTCGAACGCACCGAGTCAAAAGCGAAACTGCTGCCTTCGCCTTGACCGACAGCGGCAAAACATAAATCATGGATGAAATGCAAGCCATTCGTTATCTGGAATCGTTGATCGGACAAACACTACGGGTGCACACTACAGACACGCGTATGTTTGTAGGCACTTTCAAATGTACAGATGCGGTGAGTGCGCCATGACCTCGTCATGACCCAGTTCCCAGATCTTGAATTAGAGGCACGGACAAACATTATGGAGAATATTACGAGCAATCACTGACTGGGGCTCATGTCTCTTAGGAAAGGAACATTATCCTCGCGGGCACGTACGAATATCGCTTTCCCTCCCCATCAGCCATCAGGAATGCTACGGCAAACACCAATGACGAACAGGTCGAAGCGAACCCTGAGCCGAAAAATGTCACAGTGGATATGACCAGTCGATTTATCGGTCTTGTCGTCGTTCCCGGGCAGCATATCACGAAAATTGAACTCGAGGAAACGCCTCAACAGAGCCATCTACGAGACACATTGCGGAAGTCATAGCACCTCTCTTTCGTCGGGCACAATTGGTGTTGGTGATGTCGAGCCATACGCGGACATTGTCTGCTACAGCTGCTCCGATTTTGGCCGGCTCAATTCGCGTGGCCAAGGCTCTACAACGAATGAAGGGGATGATGGGAGTTATGGTGAACTGCCCTGTGCAACAATTTGCATCCTCCGCATATTCAGCAGCTAGGAGATTACCAGAGCTGTTGCTTGAAAATTCCTGCTTTGCACAAATCAAAATCATCGCTCGCCGCCAAGACACCAGCCAGGATAACCAACGCAGCTTCTCGCATGATCTATATGACTACAACGTGGCTAGGAGACAGAGCAGGAGAACACTTGGCGCAGGACTTATGGCTTGGCAGTGACAGCTACAGTCAGCTCGAAGCCGGCCTAGGGTGGGGGGTTGAAATGGCGGTGTTCCTGCAGTGAACTGAGGAAGATTCCTATTTATCCCGTTCAATGTCGGGGATTCAAAACCTGTCGAGTCCCAAAGCAATTCGCTACAGACTAGCCAGCTTGATTGGTTAAGGCGACTGGCGGCATAGCTTGGTCCAGGCTTGTCTGCTTTG
Organism: Aspergillus lentulus; assembly: GCF_001445615.1. Lineage (NCBI taxonomy): Eukaryota > Fungi > Ascomycota > Eurotiomycetes > Eurotiales > Aspergillaceae > Aspergillus > Aspergillus lentulus. Next base: position 3,918,022 of record NW_028322118.1, read on the forward strand.
TATGGTCCCTTAAGCTTGACAGAGTCAAATTTGGTGGGCCGAGCATAATTCAGAGTGCCCCTAAAAGCATTTTACCTATTCACCAACTCAAGAAATACGATCAAGGGCTGCAAGCAATCAGAATGCATCCAAAATGGGTATAATCGGAGGAGCATAGACGACTGATATATAGTTATATGCTAGAGAACAGCTGACTCATACTGCCCATCACATGCTCCAGGCTGAACCCAAATCTCTTTGTAGAATGTGTTCTGACCTTCAACAACTCCGAAGTCCAGAATGCTGGTAAAAAAAGCCAAGCCAAGAGAAAAGAGGGGGAAGACGAGATCGCGTTGTCCGTGCTGAGATGTGTCAAATTCAATTCCACACTTGCCAGTCACGAGGAGTCCAGAGGCGCTGATTGACCAGTGGCTCAGCAACATCCGGAAGCCTAAAAGGTAGAAGTGGAAAGATGATAATGAGGCACCCCCGATGATTGGCCACCATTACCTCATTTTCTCATCTTTGATGTAAGACAAGCAGCGGGCCTGTCAATGTGATGATGCTAATGACTTTGATAACACACTGTGATAGAAAATGATCAGAAATTGGTTCTCTGACGAAGTAAACATGGAGAATCTACGGGGTAACCATAGATGTATTCCGATTATTTATAGAACTAGGCACCAGTATCACCATCATCGACTTGGGGCAATTCTTCGATAAAGCCTGAGGCGTATCAAACCCAGACCCGGAGCTTATCCGGGCCGACAGATGATCCGGGGAATGCCACACCCGCTGCATGATCGAGACCCAAAAATGACGGCCTGGAGATTGAGAAGGCGAGAGTGACCATCTGCTGCCCAGCAAATCCCAGCAAACGGAGTGGTACCTACTCCGTACTAGTACACCTGTTGACCTCTTCTTCTACGCCACAATCAACTCACTTGCTACAAACAGAGAAAATAACTCTTTTCCCTCTCTTCAGTCCGTTCTACTTCCTCACAGCTTCACTCCCTTTTCTCTCCCCCCATACTCTGTCGATCTGTACTGCCTCATAGGCTCATAAAGGTTCGTCTCGTCCCTTCGATCTGCTCCATTCCCAGCTACCGCATCTCCGTCCATTGCACACCCCATAATGACGCAGTATTTCCCCATCTAGTGCAATCCTTTCTTCCCTCCCCTCCAACCCATAACTCATCCCGTCACGCAAGTCCTCTCCAGCCACCTCCACACACATACCATTTTCCCCTAGTGGTATTTCATTGTCAGTCACCTGCTCACTTCCCCAGTGTCCTGTCCCTCATTGCCCTGCTCCGCTCATACTAACTCACATATTTTAGAAGCTTCTTCTTACCGGCGAATCGGAGCTTTCCCTTCCGACCAGCTAGCTCTGTGGCTTGGACACTGTACTGTGATGCCATTCTCGTCTCGGTCGGTTCCTGCAAATTCCCCTCCTCCTTCCTCGACTTGAACGGTCGGTACGACTGCTGTGGAAATCCTCTTCCTGTAACGACAATAATCGGTCGGCAAACGAACGAGCGTTGCAATATTCTGCATCTGGAACTAATCGCGGCTACTCTTTGAAGGCATACCCTCCGTTCGATTCTCACAGGCGGATCTCCATCCTATTTTATAACCCCGGCACCGTCGTGCAGGCCAAGACAAGCCCGAGCATTCCAGTGCGAGCCCGGAACTTCGTATCGTCTTGAATAGATACGCTTTTGTGGATCATACAATCTCGAGCTTGGCAGATATCCACGCCTTGCAGTAATGGGTCAGTCGCATTCCAAGGGCAATTCTGGCCCTGGAGACTCTCTGCAGTCCTATCCGTCCTTCTCTCGCTCCGATACTAAGGAGTCTCTTCGCTCTTTTCGCGGCTCCATCCGGTCCAAGATTCGGAGTAGCGACAGTCCTAGAGGATCGACTGCAGGATTGTCGGACGATAAATCCGACGCAGCATCGGTCAAGTCGACAACCAGTAGACGCAGTTCCACCAACCAAAGCGTCCAGTCTCCTGATGATGCCTCTTCTCAACCCGATGCTCCTGAGCCTCCTCCATCTCCTTCCCTGTCGAGTAGCTTGAAACGAGGTCATAAAGATGTGAATGCAATGCAGCAGAGTGGCGAGGTCGACCATGTATCCGATGTACCTCCCTCCGGCACTGGGCCCACGGGCCCGTCGACCCAGAAAGTCGGCGAATCGATCCTCATCAAAAGAGAAAACCAACTGAATCCGATTTTGGACTTCATCATGAATGCTCCATTAGAGACGTCTGGTTCTCCGGGTATGGGAATGGGTGCCTTGAAGTCTATCGACCTTGATGACATGATCTCGCGACTGCTCGATGCCGGCTACTCCACCAAAGTCACAAAGACCGTTTGCCTTAAGAATGCGGAGATCATGGCCATTTGTTCAGCGGCACGGGAGCTCTTCCTCTCCCAGCCTGCATTGCTAGAGCTGTCGGCTCCTGTGAAGATTGTGGGCGATGTCCATGGCCAATATACAGACCTTATTCGACTTTTTGAGATGTGTGGCTTTCCTCCTGCTTCCAACTACCTCTTCCTAGGCGACTATGTCGACCGTGGCAAACAAAGCTTGGAGACTATCTTGCTCCTCTTGTGTTACAAGCTCAAGTATCCCGAGAACTTTTTCCTTCTCCGCGGTAATCATGAATGTGCCAATGTCACTCGTGTTTATGGATTCTATGATGAGTGCAAGCGGCGCTGCAACATCAAGATTTGGAAGACTTTCATCGATACATTCAACTGCCTTCCTATCGCTGCTACCGTCGCTGGCAAGATCTTTTGTGTTCATGGCGGACTGTCTCCTAGTCTCTCGCACATGGATGATATTCGGGGAATTGCTAGGCCCACTGACGTACCTGACTATGGCCTGCTCAATGATCTTCTGTGGAGCGACCCCGCAGACATGGAAGAAGATTGGGAGCCCAACGAACGCGGTGTCAGTTATTGCTTCGGTAAAAAGGTGATCATGAACTTTTTGCAGCGTCATGACTTCGACTTGGTCTGCCGCGCGCATATGGTGGTCGAGGACGGGTACGAGTTTTATCAGGACCGTATTTTAGTCACTGTATTCTCGGCTCCTAACGTGAGTACCGAACTTTCCTTTTGCATGATTTTTCCGGTGAAGAATACTGTGTTTGCTGACTGGCGTCTGTAGTACTGTGGCGAGTTCGATAATTGGGGTGCCATTATGTCAGTGTCGGGGGAGCTGCTATGTAGCTTTGAGCTACTCAAACCGCTGGATTCCACTGCTCTGAAGAACCATATCAAGAAGGGCAGGAAAGAGCGGAATAACATGTTAAGCAGTCCTGTAAGTTCGCCCTTACTTCGCTTCGTTGTCGCCAAGGAAGATCACAGCCTCTTCGTGCAACATCGCCGAGGCGCTTGTGGTCTATTCCTTGCCTATCCGTCTCTCGTCACATCATGGGCCGTCAGTCACTAATAGTTCTAGCCCGCCCACGTATCGGCCCAAAGCTACTAATTGTTCCACCCATTCACCCGCCAAGAAATTGCCTTTTACAACACGCTACCGCCAAGCATCTCCGAGCCCATTTCGACCGATTGATGGCAAATGTGACGTTCTATCAAAAGTGCATATTCTTTCGGTAATACTCGGAAGCGAGAAGCATTTTATGGTACGGTACAGGCTCTACGAGAACGAGTTCTCACCGTCAATATCCGAGCGCCATGGTGGTCATTTTCTAGGCTGCTCTCCTTGCTGCCCAGCAACCCTTGCGCCTTCAAATCACAGGCTACCCCGCTTGCCATTAATAGGGCCGGCCGAACCCTGTGTCTGATGGGTCCAATCTTCCGCTTAGACACGTTGCTCACAATACTAGTTTCCCGTGAGACATTTGTCCTCGCGGATGAGACGAGTTCCTGCTTCGAAATCGCTTCTGGTCACTCCCGACGATTATATACTGTCTCCATCCATTCTAGGCAGTTATCGGGTTTCGTCCGATGGATCACGCAAGGGGAAAACAGACACGACACAATTGGCAGAAGCCGCTGTCGTATTCGCTTCCAGGTGTTTCTTCTACAATTTCTCAACTCTTTCTTCTCTTGCCTCGCACTATCTCACTTCGTCATGACATATGTTTGAGAGCGGTAGTTATTGTTTATTTTTCTTTGTTTCTTTTTCGTCTCACGGTGCAGCACGCAATGAGGCGCGGGTGTTCTCTACAAACACTCTATTAGACATTTTAAGGAGTCACAGATTGACACCTGTGGGGTCAGCATACTGTCTAAATATGCATCAGAATCTCAAAGTTTGACTGCTCATGTTGATTCAAAGCGCTATGTGTCTTGTAGCAGCTGCTGTCGGTAATATCACTACCGAGTCGAAGCACCAGGTCGATAAACTTATCCAGTGAGTCAACACCGTATCTCATCCCCTAAATGTTGGTGTAGTCCGTTCTCCAATGTAGTGAGATCTTCGGAAATACAGCCCATGCTCTACATCCCGTGGTCATCCACAGAATAAATCAGTCGGCTGGCACAGAGAATTCTCCATTAACTAGTCGACTACCCGCATGTATGAAGTATATCCCTGTCAACGTCGTCCCAGGAACTATCTCTAGCTTTCTGGATCTTTGGCGGATGCATGGTTGGCGATACGGTGCCGAGATCACCTGCCCGTCGTGTTCGGTCCCTGAGGCTAAAAGAGCTAATGGCAATGCCTGCAGCCTCACAGTCACTGGTACAGGCAGAAGGGAAAGGTTCATTCCAAGAATAAACTTTTATCCATTTATGAATAGACCTATCCAGCTCGCCAAGTGAGTAACAAAGGTGAAAAGGACAGGAAGATGAGAAAAATATACATAGCGCCAGATGACAAATGTGCAGAGTATGACGTTCAATGGCGGATGCCGAGTATAAAATAGAACATTTTGGGATTTGCAACGTCGACGACCAAACGTTGGTGCCTAGATTTCTCCTCAGACACTTCTGCAAACAAATCGATTCGCGGCCTATGCGTAATCCCTGACGTAGCGACCTGGCAACTCAACGTCCCACATAGGTCTCTCGACAATGGCAACCTCCAGCGTATTGCCGGCAGTACCGTCTTCGACGCCATCCTCGGTCGACGAAGGGCTCAGAGGCACAATGCCGAGTAGATCACGGTACTTGTACGTGTACCACCACCGACGTGCCGGTTGAGTTCCATTCGACAGCACCAATTGTTTCTGGGGCGTGTCAAGCATGTCATGGTCATTTGGCTTTCGAGCCGGTGTATCACTGGATCCATTGAGCGAGAGAAGCTTATCACGAAGCCCAAGAGAGACTCGCTTTCGCGGAGTGCTGGTTTCGTCTTCCTCGGGATTTCCTCTTCTAAGTCGCGCCAAAGCTGCGTCATGGTCTGCTGCAGAGTTTTCGTCGTATTCGAAGGCCTCTTCGTCTCCTGCTGCTTGTGGGCGTTCCTTGTCTAGGGAGACCCACTCTCCCTTGGAATCATCGTGCCCTTCGATCCTGCGATATTTGGAGCCAAAGTGAACATCTGATTGAGCCAGTGACATTCGATCACCCGCACCACTGTTCGCTTTTCTTCTCTTCTCCTCTTCCTCTAATTGCTCACGCTTTCTCTTGTGAGCCGAAGATGCCTTAACGAGCTGTGCCGAAGAGTCTCCTTCTTCGTGACCATCTGCGGTTTCTTTCATCTCTTCCGAAGAGGGAAAATCCTGATTCAGGTCAAACATCCATAACCAAGAAGTACCGTACAACCACAGGCGGTCACGCGACTCGGAAAGATCCCACAAGCAGCCCATTGCGCGGTCCTTGACCCCCTTGAATTGCTCCGGAAGATAAGCCTTAGGATTCCTCCTTGACCAGTCCGATAGCTTTCCTTCGAGAGCGTCGAATTCCACAAGCTGATGTTCACTCGTGAGAGCCATCAACCGACTCTCGCCCTTGAGAGGTTTTTGGGAAGACTGATCAGTACCGTTTGTGAGAAGTTTTACTTCTGCCGGGCTTTGAGGGCGGAAAGAGAGCAAAAGCACCCCTGATTTGAGTCTGGGTATAGGTGAGTCAGAATTGGCGTACTGCCAGCGCTCTCCGTCTACCACTGGTCGCTCATCCTCATCGTCCGAAGATTCATCGTCAGAATCCGCAGCGCCGTTGCGCTTGTCAGCAGCTTCTGAAGACGATTCCTCGACATTCTTCAAGAACCATGTATCGACACAGCCGGAAAGATCACCAGTCGCTAGAATCCTGCTGTTCTCGGAAAAGACAACGCAGCGGACAGTTCTTTCGTAGTCCCCTAGAGTACCATGGGAAGCCTTCTCGTGACGAGTGTGCCGAGTCGCCCTGTCAAGTTTGACAAGCTGCGGTAAGATCTGTGGTTTCTCCTGAGGAGACGAAGTAGGCATGACCCTGGCCAGATAGATGGCGCTATTAGGCCGAACCACGCAGAGCCACCGGCTGTCCGGTGAGATGGCCACAGCTCGTGCACCGTCCTCAGAGAATGCGGCAGGAACATCCAACTTTGTTATGCGTAAAGCCCCCCTTTCATCACTCTTCCGTCGTCGGACGGAGAAAACCTTGACCTCGGAGACCGTAGCCACAATAAGAATCTTTCCGTCCACGGAGAGCATCGCTGACGTGATGTTTTCCTCGCCCTGTGATAAAGCGATAGGGCACGCCTTAGCAGCTTGTCATTGCATCAAGGGTATTTTGCATTCTCACCTGAATTAAGACCTTTCCGACGAGCCGATGCTTCTGCCCATCCAAATTATCGTGTGGTGAGATAGGGCCGCGAGACACGCGCCAGATGCTGACCTCTCTGTCCCAGAAGCTCATCACAAGCCGAGAGGAAGGAGAAGATGCCAGTTGAGGTATTTGCGGCAGACTGGAGAGCTTCCTGTGATGTTCTTTTCCGAATTCACGCAACGGGAGTACAACAGGTGAGGCATCGGGACCTAAGGAATGTCAACTCGCCGAAAAGCCTCACAAGAGGAAGTAAAGGGAGTTGAATCTTACCTCCAGAAACAACAATACTGATATCCCTTGTCTCATAGACAGCAAAAGTCTTAACGTCATGGGTGTGATACCGACGATGCATCACTTCAGCCCATCTTCCCTTCTTTTCGCCTTTCTCTCCCGGACTTTTCCTGTACACAACTGTCCTCTGGTCCGCACCTCCACTGACGACTGTATCTCCATTTGCGCTGACAGCGACATCAAGGGTATCTGCTAGATGACCTTGTATACGTTGAATAAGGGAGTAGTTCTTTGCATCCCAGAACCGGATCTCGCCTGCGGAGTCGCCGGAAACGATCGTACCGTCTGGAAGGCACTTGACTGACCAAACCAGTAATTCCTTGGGACCACCAGCCGGCCCTTTACCTAGAGAGATTGTACGCAGAAGCTGCCCAGACCGAATATCGAATAGTCGAATCGAGCTGTCTGCATAACCAGCCACGATGGTGTTGCGATTCTGGAAAGTAACGCTAAGGACTCTCGCTCTCTTTGTAGATGGACGCATCAGTCGAAGAAATTTCAAGTCGCCGTCGGCAGTAGACAAGATCACGATCGAGCCATCTGCGCATCCAGCCGCGAGATGCTGCCCGGTGTACTCTCCCTCTGCAGGTGGCAGAGGTTTTCCATCCTTGCCTCGCTTCGTAGCCTGCCACCTTGGTTGCGCTGCTATACACCAGATTTCACCGTAGTTTCCACTCGAGTGACGCATGGGGCGGCCCTGCTCCAGATCCCACTCCGTTACCGCGGTCGAGTATCCAATGCTGAACAAGCGCAGTTTGCCGGGAATCTTGCTTCCGTCAGGTCCAACCTCCGGGGGATCGAGAGTCCATGCAAGACCTTCTATACTTCTGTCTTTTCCTCCGCGCATAACCGTCTCCTGGAACCAGGCGCCGCGCATTGGGTTCCATATCTCGATATCGCCATTTGCGCGACCGATGGCAAGCCGGAGGGTAGGAACACCTCGACCGGCAAGTTCCGCAGAGGGAGGATGAGAGAATGAGAGCGCATTGATCGCCTGCGGGTTGTAGGGCACGAAACGGCAGCGATGAATATCCATTGTTGGCTACCTGATGCGATCAAGGTCTTGAGTTGAAGGTTTCGAAGGATAAAGGAAGGGAAGCGAGGTGGGTAGATCCGTCAAATGAGGAAGATATCTACCTTGGCTCAAGAGTTAGAGCCAGTCGCTAAACGATCATTCCGGTGGTACTGTGGAATATTGTTGTTCGTGGTGTTATCGTTTCTGACGTTCTTTTTCTGCTTCTCAACTTTTTTTTCTTGCCTGTAGAATACAATTTTTAGCGCGCCAAGAAAAACTCCGCGGAGACACATCACGTGATCATTTCCAGCCATACCAGCTATGGCACTCATTTCTCCTGACCTCTAGAGATTACCATCAAGTGGTGTGATGAGACCTTTGATTTTACGAAATGCGTCTCTGAAGGAATACGGGAATACTATAATGTTGCTCGTGTGATACCGGCGGTTATCCAGTAGACGCTGACCACCTTCAAAGCCGATTCTCATCCGAGTTCTGGCAGACAGGTTTGAGATATACAATAGTGGCATAGTTTTTATTCAATATGTCTAATTTATGTCTGGTATATGTCCCCACGTCCGGTTGGATAACCAGATTTTGATGCAGAAAAGGTAGACGGACTGTGTCTGCTATGCCATCTGTTACCTGTGGAGCAAGGACATTCATATTTATATACACTACGAATGACCTGCTACGCTCAACCCGGCTCTCCTTTCAAAAGAGAGCAAGAAGCGCCCATGAAGCCAGCGGAACATATCACTGACCGGGATAGGTCGTGCTATCAATAGAAAGACTGAAGCTCTTGAGCAACCAATATCCAAACACTCGAGTCTACGAAGACCGAATATCAGACACGCAATGGTTACCACTTAAGAACAGGGTGTGCTACTACCAGGGTCATGTCGCACAAGCATGCAGCTGGAGGTCAGATATCGACATCGAATCGGAGACCAAATCAGTATTTGCGCCAGGATATGAAACGCTCAGTCTACGCCTCTATAAGAGGATTGCCGGTAGTATTGGAGCACAGCATACATGCAGGTGTACTATTCAAGAACCTATAGTCTAGACGGTATCACCGGACAGGCCCAGATGTAACCCATAGAGCTAGTCAAAGCCTTTATCACCCAAGGCTTGCTGAACTTTCATAGACATATGTCGTATCAATGACACAAGAGACTTAAAGTCGTTGGTTATTGATAGGCCGGGTCGAGATCGGGGGACTGCCACGTCAGTCCAACTCTGGTCCCGTGCGGCGGGGCTAAGAGGGAAGACTTATGCACGTCTTCTGTGAAGCTTGCCTGTGAGCTCGAATGATTTGACACGACGCGATGGCGTCGGAGATACGGATCAATTGGAGAGAAAGTTCAATCCACTTGATTAGATGGGTTAGTACACATGGCACTCAAGAGGTACATACACATTGGGATAAATTAGTGCGCTGATAACCATGTATAGATATCAGGCACCCCGGTAGCCATATCTGGATCCAGTCAGCCACTGTTCAATATGGGGAAGTTAGAAGTGAGATAAGGATCGAGGTGGAGCTCGTTGAAATCATCGACAATGAAGTCCGACAAATGAACAGTTAAGAAGGGATTCTGAGTTCCTAGCTCACTAAATTTTCTCCCCATGTCCAGCTGAAGGAGCGTCTGTCTCAGCTCTGATTCGATCCCGAGATGCGCATGGTGCGGGGTGTCGATTGGCCTGATTGGCAATGGCATCATCCCTGATGATCATGACAATACTTCTCCTTTTAGAAACATGAGCCGCACACGGGATTGTGGTCTTCGTAAGTTGCGCGTCTGCACTTCCTGGAATCGAGTAATCGGTAGATACCTAAGCACTAGGGGCCACATTCCTGATTTGGAACGCTTGATTCCGGCTCTGGCGCAAGGTAAATCTGACAGATTGGAAACGTCAAGAATTTCGAGCTCTTAACGGCCTTTCATCTATGCAATGGCACGCGCTCGTGGACTCGTTACTTTTTCCCTATTTAGTAACTTCTTTGAAGTTGGAGAGGACGGTCATTATTGGTACCGCACAAGCATACTTCGGGCGCACTCAACAGGAATACAACATCGTTACGAGAGAATGATATGCTTTACTCGGCTACATGCGTGCCCGGTGCTTGCCCAATGTAGACACGATGCTGAATAACTCCCGTGCCGTTCCATCAGACAACAGGCAATCTGCAAAAGGTACAAAAGTAGTCTATATGATAGTGTGGTTTGTCTCGGCCGTTTCAGGCTCCAACAGTATCGGGGTTTTCAACAGTCAACCGGTAGGACAGGAAAGGGTATTTCTAGCGTTCCACAAATCTAACCATCGCGGTGGGTAAGCTGCTTTATCGGCCGCTACTTAGACTACCAAGATGTCCCAGAATGAGTGGTGGGCAGCATGTACTGAACATTGCTGCAAGCTCGATACGGTGGCCATTCGCAACGGTGACCTGATTAAACTCAGCGCAAGCTCAGGACTTCATGCAGCTGGCCTTCGGAGTAGGAGTCCTTAACGAACAAAGGTAATCATTGTTGCACGCAGGGATTCGAAGGAGACTTTCCCCCCCGTCTCAGAAGGGATAACTTCTCTCGGTGATGATCTCCAGGATAATAAACTGAGACACATTGATTGCGGAGGCGAAACCTGTAGGACAACTCATAAGGCGATATCCGAAGACATGTGACTGTACTTTCATGGAAACTCCAAAATCCGATAGTGATAATTATAGTGGTGTACAAGGCAGCAATGCTTTTAGCTTCAGGAGGTGGCTGACATGGTAGTCTAGGGGCTTGGAAATTTGGCCTCTCCTTTCCAGCCTCAGGACCCAAAACCCAGACGCCGTAAGACACGCTATGCCCTCTAGCAATCTCGGGAATCTTGGAAGCGTCTCACAGCTTGCAGGGTTTCCAAGGCATAGGCGAATCCGCTGCAAACCGGACGGGTAGCTAGAAGCGAACGACTCCGTATTGATCACCAAAATCCTTCTGATTAGTCAATGGTGAAGCGTGAAAAGCGGGATGGGCATCTCGTTCTAATTTCTGGATCCGGATTATCTGGAGAACCACGCGCTAGATTAGCAACAAGCGCGATGACAATCTTGTCGCGATTGTCGAATCAGGGCGCGTCAAAAGCACGTCGAATTGTTCTTGCCAAGCACCCTAAACTAACTTTCAGGAGCAAGAATCTTGGTTTCGTCTCGACTCCCAACGTGCACAGAATGGTCATAGAGAAATAGAGCCTTGTCAATGTAGACTGAGAGTATTATCTCATGCAGCCAGGGAAGAATCCTCTGCGGACTACAAATCGACTTAATGGGAAGAATAACAGAGGATGGCCGTGGAGAATCATCCCCTTTTGAAGATCGTGATTCAAGGTTCCAGAACGGGCAGGCCGAACGCCGGGACATGGGACGCGAGTCCAACAATGACGCAATGATTTGTACAAAGAGGACACAGTATCACATAGGGAGTTAATTTGTCTATCTCCACAATTTGTATTAAATCCACCCATCAATCTTTGTCTCTTGTGACTCTGGGATAAGTACAGATATTAGTTATAATCATAGATTTACCATCAAGTAGGACATAAAATAATCTCATTTGACAGAGAGATAATAGCATGAAAATTCGAGAAGCAGTGAACAGCAATTATTTCCGTTTAAGGCTTTGGGGTCAAATGTGGGGTCGTTTATTTACACTATAATCGGGACCCACTCTCCCCCTATCCACTAGACTATATATTTCCTAGCGCCATGTATGCAAAAAAGTCTCGGTATCAGATATGGTAATTCTGAGACAGCCTCCTCATCTGCCTTTACTGTATACTGTCTCAATATTACTGCGTACATACGTACAGTACAGCAAACATTTACCATCATATGATGCTACAACTTCTTTGCTGACTGTTATAAAGAAACTAAAGAGACGGAGAAGAGAAAAGAAAGAAGGATTCCCATGGTTGAGGCTCTCCACTGCCCCAGCTGTGAGAGGCAGCGCCTTTCCAGAATAGGACATATTGCCTGAGCTGCGTGAGTGATGATGGATTCATGTTTCCCGCGTTTTCAACTGGAGCCTTGAGGACTCTGATGATGACACCCTGACTAGACAAAGCAAAAAAGTCATTCGCAATAAGCGATGAATTGCAACCATGCAATGGGAATTTCTTACACTCAATGATCAGCTTAATTGAGAGGGGATCTTATGGTCAACTCACCAATCTTGTGATGGTCTACTGCTACCTCCCTAGATAGTGAAAGCCGAGAGAAGTAATGGTTATTACTACCTAGCCCAGACTTGATCACAAAATCAAAGAAACCGAGACTGACATTCCATTTCAACAGCTTTCACTCGGGTGGAGGTGTATGTATCTTGTCCACCACCAAAAAAGGGTGTTTTTCTTAAGGATGCGATGATGGCCACAGTGGGCCATGTATCTGTGTCAGATTGAAGAATCGCAATACATGCTTAAAATACATACTTCTTTCAGGAAAAAGAGGCATAGTTGATGAGATTGAGATTGAGCTTCTTGGCTATGGTGGAAGATAACATTTTGATCTGTAGACAGAGCCTCGGAGACGCATCGACTATCGAGTGACTGATCTCTGTGCAACGTTGAACCCAGCTGACTAGTCCTGGCTCTACAGAGTAGAGTCCTTTGTACATGGATATTCTGCGTTCCCCAAACTCTATAGTAGTCTAAGAATCTAACATTGATCGCAACTCGTCTGCCAACTTTACTTTCCACACCATCCATATCTAGTATTTCTTCGGGAGTTTGCCGTACCTTCTCCCATAGATTGCTGACTTCTCTATGATGGTTTCTGTTGTTCTCTAAAGCATTCTGTTGCTCCTCTTTCGCCCCTCTTCAGAAGTTTTTGTCTTCACCGCATCACTGCTTCAGACGATACCCGCAGCATCCGGGTACCGCTAACTGCTTCGTAGTCCTTGATTCCGTACGGAGTACACACGTTATACATAGCCTGACGCATACGAACCGGTATAGCTACAAGTCCCCAGTGGATCAGTACGCCTAGTTGCGGGGCTGCAAAAAAGAGCAAGTCAGCTAGTATGAACCAGTAGGCGAATCATGATGCCTTTTGTACTGTTGACATTTTCTTAGGTTTCGCCGTTTCGACCTCTCGGAACGGCCCAGAGTGCCGAAATCGAATTATTATCTAATTGTATCCGCTGGTTGCTTGAGAGTCGAAATGTCAAAGTGGGCGTAAGAGTTTTCGCTGGATAAGTCTATCTAAGTGATGTAGATTTTTTTTTCTTCAAGATCCGCAGTGGACTTGTTTCGGCATTCTGTTTCTCTCGAGACTCGAGGTACTTCCATTGGGACTAGTGGTACAGATTGTTTACCAAAGTACGAAAAATAGGTATTTTTGACTTTTGAGCCGACACACGGAATGCTAGTGGTTTTTGACGCTTGCACAAACTGGGAAGGCGTCTAGAAAGAAATGGAAGGGAAGCCCGGAGCCAAGATCGGGTTTAATTATGGGGAAGCTGGAGATTTGCTGGTCGCTTTCTCCAGTTGACAGATCATCAAGCTACCTGTAGAAGCCTTCACAGTTTACTGTTCTACACGGATCTCAAGAATCTTCCCACTGATAACCTGAATGGGCCTTTCGTGGAACAGCTACAGTAAACGTAGAAGTCCGGTGTACCATTATGATGGCAAATCAAGACATGTTATAGATAATTACCGTGATCAATCGGATTACTAGCAGATTGATCCCTCAATTTTTACATTCTGACGTCTTCAGCATTCATATTACCAGGAGTATGTTGAACAAGCCCTTGCATAAACTGATCCTGATCGACCGTTATTGCAGCTGAGGATTGCTTATTGATGAATAGACTGTTTCTCAAGCATAAATCTGTGGATCGAAAGTCTGCACTCCAGATTTAAGGATCGTATTAGATCAAGAAGCAAATGCCTTAATAGCGTCTGACTATCCTGACCATCTGCAGGTACGCGCAAGGGACAAGTGAGGAAGCAATGAAGCAGTCCTCAAGCTTCCAGTGATCACCACTACACGATCCAGCCTCCTCTTTGGTGAGAGAAAAAAAAAATGTAAAGATCATTTACACTGATCTCGAGCTCTTTACGCGTTCAATCCAAATTAACCGCAAAGGCTTTCAATTCTGCCCTCTTGTGCTTGCTAACAGTACGCGGGTTTGGTCAACAGCATGGACTCGGACGCTTGGCGGCAGTAAGTAGTAAGTTGGTGCAACATGCCTCGTCCGTTTGTTTGCTACCGTCACTCATTCTCTGTCAGCACTTCCTCAATCCTCGTGTAATGCAGTAGTTAATTGGATATTATGCTGACTAGCCAATTGTTATCTAGTTGTGATATATAAGAGGAATCTGACGGCCCCTGGCGTCCTCAAATTTAACCTTTGTGTTGTCCATTAAGACCCAGCCAGATCGAATATATTCGTTCGTTTACGGTATACACGAGTAGCTAAAAGACCCGACGAATGAGTGAAAGCATCTATACCGAGTCACCGACTGATGCTCCGTGATAAGGACCCAAAAGGAGCCACTACAATAGCTTGTTGAGATCATATGCGGAATGCATTCCTGCGGCCGCCTTATCAAAAAGGGGAGACCCCAGAACCTTGGAGCCAAGTAAGGGTTAGATGAAGTTCAATATTGTAGCCACTCGAACAATCAAGCCATCGCAGTAGATAGTATGGATTAATTCCAGGCCCCAGCCACAATGATGACTTCTGAATTCTGAAATGGGATTGGACTAATCTAGATGCTGCCTACTAAGTAGTGGCTATGCGCATCCACTTTTGAGACTGGGATTCAATATCCAGAGACTAGTTTAAAACTGGTGAGCAACAGATGACCAGTACTTTCGATCCAACAATGATGCAAAATCAGCTCATCATCAGCATATATCGTATTCATAGCTGATCTCCGCAGTCATCGCATAGGAGGCAATGCCACAGTGGGTCCGCATGCACTTAGACAGTTATACTTTCTTTCGACATGTGTAAGGACTAGGAGTCATTTACAGGCTTACGACTGGCCACTTGGTCAGTCACTAGAGTGTGCGTAATTGCGGATATTGTAGCCCTTAACTTCGACAAAGACCTGAATGGGAATTTGATAGCATTTTGTGGGCTATGAATATCAATGGACCTGCTGGTATGGGGTGGTGCTTGAGGCAAGGTTATTGAAAGACCATGACGAGTCGACAGCCCACCCCCGCTATGGATTTGAGGAGTTGAGACACCAAGGTTCATCCAGCACAAAGGTGAAAGCTTCTTAGCGAATGATGTCTCTCGGGGGATCAAAGTAAGAAACTCCAGCCCGCAAACTTAATCTTGATTGATGAAAGGAGCCTCCTAAGTCCATTATCATAGTCCCTGAGTTTCAAAAATTGGCGACCGAAACCGAGGTAATGATATGGACTGGAGATCAATGACAACGCGTCGAGGAACACTTCCCACGCGTATAATAAAGTCATTCCCAGATCCGTACCTTGGGTGTGTTCGTGTCCCATCCAGTCTCGTGAGAAATTTAATTGGATTTCGATAGCGTGGGCTTGTGCTAGCTCCCCACACTTATTGAATTTCAGGCAAGATCCCTGTCAAATTGAAGACAAAGAGATCCATGGCGGAGTATCGACTGGTCGAGGTGCGACAGGAGGCGGCCGCGCTGAAAGAAGTTGGAATCCATAGTGTTGGGATAATGCAGCGACCGGTTGTGAATGGCTGCGGCACCGGACATGCAACGAAGTCAATGGAGGTAAGGGCCATTTGCTGGACCACTCAGCAGCCAACAACGGCGGTAGAAGACCCTGGGACGCGACCGGCTGTATGCACGTTATATGCGTATAGATGTAAGCCTGTATGTGCTTACCAGTCAGACAGGAAGTAGTTGCTTGCCTAAAGGTATGTTTCGAGTATCCCAGAATATTAATTTGATATTCACAGCTCAATTACAGGGTATGAAGTCTAATTAGCAGCTGGCAGTCAGCTCGTCTACGATAAGAATGCAAAATGCCTCTGTGTTTGATTTCTGGTTGTTGAATATCAAATATATGAAACATTTTAGAGGGAAAGCAGCGTATGTTCATCAATTTCCATTAGAATTAGACATGATCATGCTGCTATGATCTTTAGACAAGTGGTCATCACAGAGCTGGATGTTGCTGCTACCTAGCTCCTCCAAAGTGGTGACGCAGCTTGTCTAGTCGTAGGTTGCCCTACCCTATACGGAGTAGTTGATACGTACAAAAACTAGCCCAGACCCGGTAATCAGCATGATATCAATAGTGGTACGCCTTGTCGCCTTTTATTTCGCAATTTTCTAGTCTTCTCTAGCCAAGGGCCCGAGGTGTTCCTGGCCTGAATCAGGGAGAAGATGAGTGGTGAAGACTCAATACTGGTCGTTAGCGACGGAGATCAACCCCACTAAGAAGCCCACCGAAGGAGTGCTGCTGCTGGCCGCTGTACGAGGCTGGTTTGAGAAACAGAGGCTTTACCGGAGCCATTGGAATGGTTTTATTACTTTGCTGGAGAAACGAAGTCTCCTCTGTCAGGGGAGAATCAAACAGACTCCAGCTGGAATCGCAACGCCCTATTCCGGAAATCTAGACTATTAGTTTCCTAGAAGGGTACATAGGGGTCGATAATTGATGAACGATTGGAAAGGCTGGCTGGCTGGCAAGTACCAGACACTTGACTGAAAGAAGGCAGTTACTGGCTTACAAGACAGTACCTCTGATCATTACACTAAGATAGGAGGCAGACGTCTTACACTGCTGCGGTACCACTACCCTGGCAGCTTTTGTAAAGCTACTATTATTGACTTTTCACATTCAGCAAGGGCGTCCCCTCTGGGCTCAGGCCGCGTTAGGTAGATTTGCTACTAGTTAGACTATGTATTAAGGATTACTTGCGTGCAAGGTCTCATATATGGTCTCCATACGAAGTACTTCTGCCTATTATTATTGAGTGTTCCATATTATTCTATGTAGTCATCTTTATACCTGATCCAAAAAGGTAAACAACGCGCTCAAAGCAAAGTCGCGTAATTTTGCCCTGCGCTTCTATCCATGTAGAGGTGTGTCACAGGTGGTTTCGATGGTCAGGAGAGCCTTGAAATACCAACTACTACGCTTGTTGCATCGCCAACCTGTGACACTGCTGTTTCAGAGCAAACTACGTATGTACCTCACAAATGGCAATTGAGAGAATCATCAGGTTTTTTTTTGTAAATCCTGACAGCCAGCGTTAAAGAGATTGTGAGAGTTTACTGAGTCCAGAGATGAAACAGAAACTCCCAGACCTGCCTGACCCGAATCCGTAATTGCGGTGCTCCGTAGTGTACAGAATCAGAGGCTTTGGTATTATTGAACGAAAAATTGGAGACGACCTCGTTACGCAAAAGCGATACCATGACCGTTGAACTCATTACCAATTTACCACAAGCCAATACGGGAAAAGCGTCACGCTTTACGGTACAGTGGGCAAGCAGCTAGCCCGCAGCGATTCTCTCGACTTCAATCTCGGGCTTTCGTCCCGTTCATTCTCTTACTCTTTCTTCCTTTTCTTTTCCTCTTCTACACCCGTCTGGAGAGAGAGCAACTCCTCCTCACTTTCCTCTCCTCCTTTTCTTTCAAATTTCTACCTCCTCTCCCTTCTCTCCTACCCCTCTCCTCCCCCCTTTTCTAGCCTCCCGCCAATTCTCCGGAGAGATCCTCGAGACTGGTCTACAGGCAAAGAGATCTTGTTGACTGTTATATCAGTCGACCTCGTCTCCAGCCCGCTGTACTAGCTCTCCAGTCGAGCCGTGTCCGTCAGCTGTTGCTTCGACGTTCCTGTATTTCGACGTTTGTTAACTCAAACGGCGAATCCCTCACCTTCCCGGATCTGACATTCGGTGTCCTCGTTGCTCCGTGACGTCGACGATCAGGTTCCCCTAACTCTGCTTCTGCCGGTTAGAAGAGCGATTAGACGGGGATCTTGTCAATTCCTTCTCGTTCATCGTTTCTTTGTACATGATTCAACCTCTGTTGTGACACTGGGAAAGGTGAGACTTGGCTTTTCTTTTGCTGTTTTCTTCTTTCGAGCAATTGTGGCCTGTGGTTGTACATTTCGGATTGGGAATTTCAGGTCATGGTTGCGTGTTCGCCGAGCCGTCAATTGGCTTGAGGCAAGCTGGATTGCCTTGTTCGATGGAAGACGAGCGTCTGGATGAAGGGCCGTCCAGAGTGATACCAGCAATTGTCGACATCAGAGACGCAGTTCAATTGCCATTGCAACGCTTTGAGATTCGATCATTTTCGAGAGTTCGTTTGCCTGATCCGATGTTGAATTTGCGTGATCTGTCACGGTTCGAGAACAACTGGGTCAGGGGTGACCGGACGGTCGGACGGGTTCACAATAGCTGGCTGGAAGACCATGGAATCGCAGGCGGAAGAAAAGATTTCAAATACTCTTCTCTGAGTTTTATGGAAGCTTCCGCCTACATTTGAGTCGATGCCAAGCGAGTTCACTGCAAGTGAATTAAGGGGTCCTAAGTGTGGTGAATGGAATGTGGGTGGCATACTTGAAGACGATCACGAAGGCCATTCGCAGCATATCTGAGAGATCTCCTGCCTACTGTGGTCTAATGCCAACTTGGACGAATCCTGCTTGAGCTACATTTTACCGCACGTTCCACGAAATTGGCTGGCTAACCTGTCAATCTTGCTTCCAGGAGATACCAAAAATTTCCATCCTCCGGTGCCTTGCTCTCGACATACTCTCCATCCCTTATATGCGGAAATTGGCTGTCGAACGCTCCTCTTACCTTGCGACAACAGCCCAGTACAAAGATAACAATCAGGAGACGCTGCACTGTAACCTGTACGTTGTGCTCATTCTTTGCACGTTCAGCTTCCCCCTGACGCTTTTCCCCCATCCCTACATAGGGTTCGTGCCTGTGTACTCCGTTCCACATTCCGCAGGAGCCATACCCGACAAGTGCAAGCACCTGTTCCTAGGGTGAAGACGTTCAGTCGTACTTCATCTTTGGGACTGGCATTCGAGTCCAATTTAGCAGATCATTCTTGCACCTTCACCTTAGCCTAGATGCTAGACTCGCCGTCACGGTAAGGGTTGCATAGTGCCCTCTGCCCGAAGGCCTTCTTATCTGGGTTAGTATCTTTTCTCCTCACGGAGTCGCCCTTCCATGGTCGTTGCATTTATTGCTCATGCCCTCCCCCTCCCCTCACACCCCGACCTTTCTACCTGATCATCTCGCTGGCTCGCTCGTTTCTCAGCCCAGCCTTCCTACGCCTTGACGCTCCTTTTTGTTTCTTTCTTTCTTTTCGAGTTCTTATATGTCTTAATAATCATTCCTACTAACACTGTCCGCTCGTTCAGCTCCGGCCTTGAAGACCTTATCCCCGGCTATCTGGTCATCTTTGAACCTCCAGTTTTCAGACTATTGTCTCTTCACTGGCCGTTCCTTAATACTTCCAACTAATTTACACTCATTACTTGCAATTAATCTTGACGACTGTCGCTCTCTTAATTCCGTCGTTTCCTGATAAACGCAGTTCTTTGTCAGGTCCACTCCTTCTAGAAGCATACGCAGCTTTGATAATATTTTTCCGATCGATATCATCCAACCGCTCGACAACATGGCCTATCACAAGCGTCCAACGTCCAGCTACCAGCCCTG
This sequence comes from Aspergillus lentulus, assembly GCF_001445615.1. Taxonomy (NCBI): domain Eukaryota; kingdom Fungi; phylum Ascomycota; class Eurotiomycetes; order Eurotiales; family Aspergillaceae; genus Aspergillus; species Aspergillus lentulus. The sequence continues at coordinate 3,937,732 of NW_028322118.1, forward strand.
TGACAGCTATTTTGTGGAGTCTTATGACGACTTCCCCGGTCCTCGTATTGACCCCAAGGAACATGCGAAACTGGTTGCCCGGGAACGTCAGTTTGCCATTGCGGATGAGCTATCCAAGGCTGCCAGTGATGAATTCCGCGATGACATCCTGGCCCACATGCTGGACATGGACGTGAGTGACCCTGATTTGTGGAGCTCGGAGAGCATAAACTGACGGTGATTTCCCTTCATTCTAGGCTGCTACTCTCCCCGATGTTGAGTCGATTGATATACAAACTGAGATCCAGTGGTTCATGCGTCCATATCTACTTGACTTCCTGATCGAAGCCCACACTGCCTTCCAATTACTGCCTGCAACACTTTTCCTGACCGTAAATCTGCTCGACCGATATTGCTCGAAGCGTGTTGTGTACAAAAGACACTATCAGCTGGTTGGATGTGCAGCCTTGCTCATTGCGGCAAAGTATGGTGATAAGAAGGATCGTGTACCTACCATCAAGGAGCTTAAGTCGATGTGCTGCTCTCTTTATGACGACGACATGTTCATTCAGATGGAGTGGCACGTTTTGCAAACTCTAGGATGGACAGTCGGGCACCCAACTGTGGACAGCTTCCTTCAAATTGCCGTTCTGGACACTCCTTATGACCCCGAAGTTGAGCATCTGGCTCTCTATATCTTGGAAATCTCATTGTTCCACAGGGAATTCGTCTCCAAGGCGTCCGCTGACCTTGCCAGAGCTTCCTTGGCCCTGGCACGGTGCATTCTGAACAGACCCCAGCCTCGTCATACGGAGTGGGCGTCGCAGTACGACTCGATGACCCTGGTGGGTCTTTCCCAGCAACTTCACCAGCCATCTCAGGTCTTGTCCCGGAAGTACTCTTCGTCCCATTATTCGCGGGTTGCGAAGATCTTGGAGCAGTTCCTTGCCCGGCAGGCTTCGATCACAAGCTACACTCCCCCAAGTCCACCCTCTGATGTAGCCTCGGATTCCAAGCCTTACTACGGGGAGGTTGGACTGGCAACTCCGCAGAAGGCGCAGTCTTCGAACCTGCCCAATGGGTATCCCACTCCTCCCATCACACCGGAAAATGAAGCGTTTGCCAATGCCTGCAATGCCAACTTCGTCAAGGAGGTACCAGAGACTAACACGTGCTCGCCATCACCGTCGCCACCCCCGATGCAATACGTGGACACTCACCCGTACAACCCGGAGGCCGCGTATGCGCATCAACCGTTTGAGCAACCTCAGATGAGCTTCACTTCCAGTTTCTAAGCTGGACCAAAGTGGTCGAGGAAAGCCCTCGGTATCATCGGATATTTAGCTCATTTGACTGCTGGCATGTTTGACCTACGAGTCATATCACAGCTGCCGGACCTGACTTGCCTATCTATCATTGAACTACTCCTAGTTCCGCAGTCGACCGACCTGATTGCGAGAACTCTATCTCTATTTCCTTGTGTCTTCTCTTTTTCCTTTTACCAAAATTGCATACCCATTTCCCTTGTGTTCATTTGCACATCATATTCTGGGTGTTTTCAAGTTGCATTTCACCATTTATTTTACATCTAGCATTGCAAGCGCGAGCCGTTCGAGTCCAGATTGCATTTGTCTGTTTTTGTTTTCTCTTTCTAGCCCTTTCCCATTGATGTGTGGAGTGCTGCGAACCATTTTACCTAGCGACTTCCTCGATGGCGGTCTGCTCTGGTGCTAATTGGCATTCATATCTGATTTTTTTCCATCCCCTCTTACCTACATCATACAATCATACCCTCACATACCCTTAAAGTACTAATGTGGATCTCCCTCCTACTCCTCGTACAAATTTTACATGCAACCCGGCCCTGAACGAGGCCTCGGGAAGTGTTGGTATGCGGAAGGAGAGACATCCCCTTCCCGGAAAAATCAAGAACAAAAAAAAGAAAAAAACACATGAAAAGCACAAAAAAAGGAACGAAAAAAGGCGGCTCCTTTTTCTGCTGTTGTGAAGTCGGTGAAGAAAGAGTGGAGCCAGGTGGATGGGCACGAAAGAAGCATATTGAGCATTTGCAAAATCCCCTCAACCCCCCTCTGTTATTAGATCCCCGTCATCGACCCCTTTCTTTTACTTCTACTTCCTCCTAGGGGAAGATGAGTGGTGGATTTTGAACACTGGATCAGCAATAAAGATATATCTGATTCCATACATACTTGCATACATACTATTGGCAGACTGAATGACATAGCATTATGCCAGTATCATTCATCATGTAAGCGTGCAGGCAGCCCGTGATTCTTCGTAAGCTACTGTTAGAGAGAGATCGCCAGGGCCATGCAATCTCTTGGTGACCAAGTCGCGGAGCATCACGAATAACGGTGTAGGTTTTAAGGGAATATGCTTATATGACATTCCAGCTACGTCCGCATTTCGGCGCAAGTGGAAAGAGGGATACAAGGTAACAGGGGCGTGTAGAAATTCCGGGGTCAACGAAGATGAGCTAACGCAGTGAAACAGCCCAGGAGAGCCAGCCATATTACTCTACAGAGTGAAGCCTGCTGCTCCGTGCTACGGTGCTACCAGGATACAGATGAAGAACGAAGGTCAGGAGAGTCAAAAAAAAAAAAAAAAAATAGCGTTGTTTCACAATAATTATTCTATTGCGATTATATGGCCAAGTCATAGCCATGAAAAATATTCAGTCAACCGCACGTGTACATGTGGAAGTCAACCCGAAAAAGGAGCTCGTCCAAGGACAATGGCAGCCTGATCTCAATCTGGATCAAAGACGTGTGCGAAAAGCGAGTGTCATGAGCAGGTAGTCGAGTTCATCATGGAAGGTGGTCACCATCTGGTCTGGGAACGATTCAACCTCAAGAGCTGGAGTTTTGATCGTTTCCATAATCCCAGTGGGAACTTGAAGGGAAAAAACAAAAGAAAGAACCCGGTACCCACGCTATGCGAAACAGAAGATGAAGAAGAGACCCAGACATACTCCGTAGTGACGATGGTAATAATACAGCAAAGTAAGGGAAGGAAAGAAACAGCGATATGCGGATCACCCATATCTGGGGGTGGTATGACCACTTGCAAGGTGCAGGACTGAAGGATCAGGACTCCGGACTATTCAGTCATGGCTGGCGACGATGTTGACGCAAGGGTTGCTCCGCACTATCTCCCATGCTTGATACGAGCATGGGGACACCGCAGTCAAGACCTCTTGTCACTTGGACGCGGAGGAATGTGACACGTGTGAGAGACAAGGAAACGAAATAAGGAGAAGACAAAGATGATACAAACCAGTCGCAGAAAAAGACAAGAAACTCCAGTCGTAAAGTACAGTACAAAAGGGGAAAGGGAAGGGCAAAGGGGGGGGAAGAGGAAATTTCGCGGAGAAAACAAGGGTAAAATCCGGGGCGTAGATGGGATTCCAAAAGGGACTGGATCGGCTCGGCAACGGACATTCTGTTCAGGGGTGGTGTCGGCGGTGGTATCGATCTATCATCATCATTTGAGTGTCGTGTTGTTGCGGTGACGAAGATGGACCTGAACCAAGACGAGAACAGAAAGGTCCAGAATGTCGAGAAGGCATCCGTCGACAGCCGAGAGGGGAGTAACTTTGCCGATAATCGATAGATGGAAAGATGGGATGATGACTGAGAGACAAATCCATCCCGTCCACGGTCCGTCGTTATTATTGGAGGTGTCGATCGTCCGCCTCACTTTTCCATTCCCAAAAGGGTACCAAGGGAAGCCGCGCGGATAATCAGCAGGCCATTCCCCAGCCCAGCCGCTCTTCCCGCCCAGCTTGAGTAGTAAGCAGCAACTGCCAGCAGCGCTTGGGGCAAGAAGAGCAGACTGGGCCCTATTCCCATTGGTAATTTGTAGCAAACCCCCTTCTTTTCCCTTCCCTTTCCCATTCTTTCCCCATTTTCCGGAAAATAGGGAAAGGATGCAGCGGTGGATAGTCTACTTCCACCGCTGTTTGTCCCAATCAGAAGGTCGTGTCTCGTCATAAATTTGTCCTTCCTGGTTATGTATGATTACCGGGGGTTGGGTTCGGCGTGGGACAGGATTCGACCCTATTGGAAGCAAGAAACGGGCCCCAGTTAGTGACGATTCTAGATTTGGGAGATCGTGATTCTTTCATCAAGAGGATCAAACCAGCAACAGGGAACATACCTCGCAGGTCTGTGACAACTACTCTATCACTGCTGCTGGCGCTGCTGGCCAGGGTGGAATTCGAATCGTTGACTTTGTGAGGCATAATGACGGATTGGGTTGAAAGAGAGTCGGGAGATGGATTGTAGGGAGCCCAAGGATGAGAGAGGGTTATATAGATAGTTCTCGAGAGTATATGTGGCGGAGCAGGGTGAAGACGGGAAAAGTAGGCGACAAAAAGGTAACGAGTAGATACTCTAATTTAGGAACAAGGAAGAAAGAGAGAAGGATTATATAGAAAAGGAGGAAAGATGGTTGCACTTGATGTTGAATGTCGATGCTACTGGCTTGAAGCTAGAGAGATAGTGAGGATGGGGACTGGGACGATGGGGCCTTTTTGTATGCTCTGTGTTGCTGTATTAAGAAGCTATGGACGGTCAAAAGAGGAATAGACAGAAGTATTGAAGTTTGATACAAGAAGTAGACGAAGAGGATAATCGAAACAATGGAAATTGAAATGAAATTCTACATGAATCCAAAATAAATGCACTAAAATAGCAATTGGAGACACTTAACGCGAGAGATGGATCAATCACAGCATGCACTTCTCTATGGATAACTGTACGCATAACGATTATTCTCCTTTACAATTGTTATGCCAAGCATGGAGTATGTACAGCCATTTGTAGAGAAAGAGACGTCATGTTTTCAGTTATTATCCATCCAGAATGCAGGAATTTCGAAAATACACAACAAGGCATCCTTCTGGGGAACACTTGCTGGACAGTGCTGGTAGGACTGCAAGATTATCCATTCAGAGCCGTTCTGGTGCAACTCATTCGACTCCACTGATGCTGCCAGGGGCAAAAAGCCAAAAAGAAAACCCAAATGACGGGTCGTAAGACGAGGCGACAAACCAGATTCGATAATTCCCACTGGGTGATGCAGATGGCGGTTGATCAACTGATCTAGTCTGTTGGCTTATAGTTGACCCTTCTGGATAGTCTCAACCACACCATTTCCATACCTCCTGCTGGACCATCAGGAACGGCAAAATTGTGCGTTGTAGTTTACAGGGAATAACTTTTCTCATTATTTCGCCATTATATCAACGATAGAAACCAAGAGTTCAGTAACGTGGTCGCCGTTTCAGACGCATTGACCTGTCCATGTACTGAGGTGAGGTGAGGTGAGGTGAGGTGAGGTGAGGTACTCCGTACTGCCCTAGCCACATTCCATACCCTTGCAGCGTAAGCATCACTGCTCAGCCTGATGAGGCTGAAGTGTCAATCGCCATCCTGCTTCCTAGGTACAAGTCTTGAGACGACGGGTAGGCGCTCTACGGAGAATTCCGTAAAGACTCTATACGCAATTCCCAACAATGATGGGACCAATGATGATGTAGATGGCTGTGCGAAGTGCGAACTGAGCATATATCTACTGACCACTGTCTGGTGTGGCTGTCGTGCAAAGGCTGAGGCGAGTGGCTGCCTAGTCTCGCGTTCAAGATAGCCTGGACTCTGCCTCCTTCGTCACTGCTGATCCTACTAGGTATTTGACCTGTTTGCATCGCCATACACTCTATATGGGTTCATTCCGTCGAATGAGGGATCATTACTGTAGCACTTAGCCTCCTAACTGCTACGATGGGGTGAGGATGAGCTGTCCATCCATACCATGCCTTAGGCCAGCATTACCGGGTACGGTGCCTTACATAGCTCAACGAAGGCTACTGTATTGATCAGCAGTGATTGGAAGGGTTGCAGTATTAAACGTAATGATACGTGGACTACTGAATCCCCACTGGTCTAACCTGAACAGGGGATAGCCTCACTGAGCTAATGTGGGTCCGATCACCTGATCATGTACTATTAATAACTAGTCCTGTTACAGAATAGTGCTTTGGTTAGTCAAGCCCATAACAATTTACACTTGACCTGGCCTCAAGCCGGCAAGCCAGCTAATGGAGAAATTAATTAAACGAAAGACGAGCATTTAGGACGACGTCTATGGAACAGTACCAAGAAAACGAAGCTAAGACATGTGTTGAGCGAGCACGAAACGAATATTCCGTACGAAGTACCGAAGTACCTCCATGGCCTACCTATACTCCATACACGCCAAAACACCCCATGCCAAATCCATAGCTCCCTGATCCACAACATAAGAGCATAGTCTAAAAGCTACTCTGTCTAGACTCTAGATAGACCGTTTTCGTCCAGATGGAACAAGGTACGGGGTACGACGGAAGATCACAACACCATCGTTTGGTCTATGGAGTTAAAGCACGAAGTACGACATCATGATGGTCAATGCAGACGCAGTATGACCCTCTACTTGCTTGCCAGCACTCCGTACTGTCCAAAGAGACGATAGCTTTAGGGGGCACAGAGTACAACTGTACAAGTCCAACCTATTTCTAGACTCTCCCTAGACCCACCAATTGCCGACTGAGCTTTGATCACTCCCCACGTACTCCGTAGAAGATGGGTAGTGAGAAACAAGTAGCAGAGTTGCGGTGAGCAGTTGGCGTTTTCAGTCTGCTTGACGTGAGGTACACTCGGCGTACCTGAGTCAACACTCATATGCATGTCACTAGGAGTAGCTGTACAACCTGTAAGCTAGTACTGCTCTAAGTCCATTGCTCCTGGAATTAGACCTTACAGTTAGGTTCGCTGTGGGGTGCGCCGGAGTTCCTGCTAGTCTCAAACTATGTAGACTTACAGTACTTTCTTGACCGACAATTCCTGGCTATGTCAGGCCGTGAGAAAGACCGTCTAGACTTCTGTGTAAGGTACGTGTTGTAGGTGGTCAAAGTGAGTAGACCAGAGGCAGGTAAGACTCCATGCGAGAACTCCTCTTTAGGAGCGTGGGTAATCTTGTGTTGAGCTAGCTGTCCGTAAGGAGGAGCAACAGCTCAAAATGCTTCTAGATGCCGATAGGCGCATTATTCTCGCGCCCATTTGGGTCCCAGTCATAGCTGTTGGAGCTGATGTCGATTATGCGCTGGAGGTAGCGGCATCGTCGCGACCCTTTGATCAGTAACCACTACCTAGCTTACATGTTTCTCAAATAGCTTCAGCAGTCAGGGCCCTCGCAGAAACCAAAATTTTGTCTCGGATGTTTCAGTATGATATGTGGATCGTTTCAAACTGGACTGGTAGGATGTTAGAAAAGAAGTGTAATAGGCACGGATTGACTGGGTATTTGGACCCAACGTATCTTCGAGCCAGCGGCGCAAAGAGTGACCAGTGACCATGTCTGATTGCTCGTCTCAGCACAAGAGATAATTACTACATCATCGTATATCTACGTAGATGTTGCAATAAAAGAGTGAGTTTTCTTGCTAGGTGCCACGCCACGCTGTCAGCGTGCCCTATCACTCCTCAACGCCTAACGTCCAACCTATGTATCCCACAAAGCCCACAAGGTCATCGCGATTGCCCGTTGCCTGCCTTTTTCCATCGGTCGGCCCACCCATCATTCACTGTTCTTCGAATCCCCAGCGTCCTTCGCCCCGTTGGACCCGCTTTTTGCACCATCGTCATCGTAGTGGTATGAAACGTGGCCACGGGCCGCACGCCGCCTACCGCGCCCGAAGGCTTCTTATTCTCGCCAGTACCGCTTTCAGCAATGAGAGTCTCCTTCATATTCGGTGGTCCTTGATTCTCCTCACCATTTTGCAAGGTCCGTTTCTCGATGGGCCTCGAGGCTGCGGCCAACCAATTATACTCGTTGCTACCCGATGGCTCAAGAACTGGTCGAGGCGGTTGAATGCGTTGCGTCTGCGGACGATGACACGATAACTGAGTAGGAATGACGCTTTTGAAGGCGGGATTTGACAAAGGGACGTGGTTCGCTTGCCCGAGCAGGCCTTTGGCACCGATCTGAGGCTGCGAAGATGCCATCGGCGCTGGTAGACAAGGATCCTTGGCTTGCGTCGAAGACTTGCCGAAGAATCGCGATATGTTCTCATGAGAAAGTCCAGTTGCATTCCGACCGGCCGGCCCTGTGCTGTTGCGGTTGGATCTGCAATCAACTTTGGGGCCTGAAGATTGCGCGGCTTGTGAGGCAGACGTGGTGCTGATGTAGTCTCGCGCCGATGAGAAGCCGAGCGACATGTTTGTGGACATGGATAACTGCGGATGGTTAACTGTGTACGTAGAGGATGACAGATATGTCGTGGTTGAAGAAAACGACGGATTTGGGTTGTAGCGCCGCCTTTTGGGGTCGGGCTCCTCGCCCCAAGCCCTCGAGCCATCCCACTTAACTATAGCATCGGGGGCTTCTTTGCCATCGGCTGTCCACTGATCATCTCGCAACGAAGGAATTGAGTCGTACGCCACAAGCATGCTCTCGGATGAAGGTCGGGGCCGCCGCAGGATGTCAGCAATTCCATAGACGACCTTCTCCTGCAGGTTAGGCCCAAGTGGTCGAAAGCGATTTTCAATGAGCTTGGGTGGAAGGAAACTCGTCACAGTTGTCGTCGCTTCCTCGTTGCGAGATTGCCTCAGGGGATAACTCAGGTATAACAGCGCCTGCGCTCTTGTCATGGCAACATATAGCAACCGTCTCTCTTCGTCCGAGTCCTCTGCGCGCGAGTGGGGGATAATGCCGTTGTACACAGCCGGCACAAACACCACGGGCCATTCCAGGCCCTTCGCCGCATGAATGGTGGAAATGGTCACTTTTTCTTGGGGTTGATCGCCGTCTTCAGAGAGGACTTCGGTCGACAACGCCACGTTTGCCAGGAATTGCGATAATGCTTCTTCACCCTTATGGGCCTGCTGTTGGGCAAGCCCCTGAATTTCAGGCAGACTATCATCCTGGTCATTTTCAGTCTCAGTCGCAGCCACGTCACCTGCCTGGGCCAGGAGCTCTTCCACGTTCGCCCATCGGTTTTCCTCATTCTGACAGTAAGTTGCTGTTAGATATTCTCGGAAATTGAGTTTCTTAATCACAAACTCAAGAAGCTTGCGAGGTGCGGAGCCGTCCGTACATTCGAGGAGTTTCTGCCTGGATGATTCAATGATTCCAACCAGAGTGCAAAGGCCCTGGTCAGTAAGTTTGGCCAGGTTTTTGTCGGTCGACCTGCGACCCTGCGCTACATCTTTGATGAAATTCCACAAAGGGATCTTCGCTGCGTCTGCACCATTCATCAAAGTCTTCACGGACTCCTCGCCGATCTTTCGTGATGGTACATTGATGATGCGCAGGAGCGCATCACTGTTTCCGGGATTGCTTATGACTCTCAGGTAGTCCAATAGCACCTTGATCTCGACTCTGTCGAAGAATCGCAGGCCACCAACCATCTTGTATGGTACGCCTTGCTTTCCCATCTCAGATTCGATATGTCTCGAGAGAGCAGCTGATCTGAGCAGGATCGCAAAATCCGAGTAGTTGAGCAATTTACCCGTCATAGCTATGGATCGTTTAATCTCAAGCACGATCCATTGAGCCTCGGCCTCCGCAGTTGGCAGCTTGCGCAGCACAGGCATTGTTCCCGGGCGGTGAGTCGGCTGCAGCTTCTTGGCTGGCCTAGATGAGTCCTGCTCAATGACGTCCTGCGCCGATCTTAAAATAGAGCCAGATGAGCGATAGTTGTCTTCTAATAGTATCACCGACGTGTCCTTGTAATGCTGTTGCATTCGCCCGAGGTTCTTGATCTCCGCCGACCTAAATCCATAAATGCTTTGGTCCGGGTCTCCAACCACAGTGATCCGGCGATTTCTTACTGCAAATAAATTCATCAACTCGTACTGAATATGGTTAGTGTCTTGAAATTCATCGACCAGGACTGCCTGCACGTTTGAGACGCATTGTGGATGTCGTCTCAGCAAATCGGCACATCGGAGAAGAAGGTCGTCATAGTCGAGCAAATTGGACGTCGCTAGGTAGATCTCGTACTCGCGATAGATTTGGACAAATTCGTGATGCTCCGCCGACTTTAAACCTCTGGAATACTTCACCGCGGCCTCATCCGGGCTGACTCCATGAGCTTTCTGGTGAGATATGCGCGCTCGAGCAGTGTTTGGCTGAATGCTGCACCGTAGACGTTTCACTATCCTCTGCAGATAGCATTGTTTAGCAACAGATGACTAGAGTGTAGAAAAGATCACGGCGTCAACAGGGGATCCCTACTTTGATGATTGCCAAGCTATCGCTGGAGTCTGCGATGCCGAAACCTCTCCGCAGCCCGATCAGATAACCGTAGCTCACCAGGTACCGACGACATATTGAGTGGAAAGTTCCAAGAATCAGTTTAGACTGTACTTCATCGCCTACCAGCTTCGCGAGACGTTCTCGCATCTCACGACTCGCTTTGATGGTGAACGTGCAGCAGATGACATCCTGCGGTTGGTATCCATAATGCGAAAGGAGATACGCGACGCGTGCGGTCAATGTCTTCGTCTTTCCAGAGCCAGGAGGAGCGAGGACTTGCAAGATGGAAGCAGGAGAAGTTACTGCGGCTTTTTGAGCGGTATTAAGGCCTTCCAATGTGGAATCCATGTGGTCCAGAAAGATAGATTGCCGTTGTTTAGTGTTATGTTACATGCACTTCACCCCCGACAGGCCTCGACACGCTTGCGACACGAAATCATGTGACTTATTGTGCAAAATAGCAAATACAGCAGCCGTTGGTTTCTACAGAGTGACATTTGAGATATACCATTAAATAGTTGATGGCATCTTAATAATACTCATGAGAACGTATTATTCGAAGTATTTCTTCGCGAACAAAGTGGGTATCATAACATCGGAAGGACATAGCTGAGGGCGCATGAACCAAAGCAAGAAAGATATCCCGGGTTCATAAGACCAGAAAACTCCTAATGATTGACCTCTGTAACTTCGGAATTCTCGATACATACTTGAGTCAATCACCATGTGCAGCTGGATGGCATAAATATGGCTGAAGGCTCACTGACTTGAGCCAAAAATGCCCAACGGGATTGTCATTGCCACCACGTAGTTAGGCATGTTTACCGCCTCAATGATCTGTAGATCGCCTGCTACACTGGCTATTATGTATGCCTCACAATGAGTCAAGCCCTTAGTGGCCACCATCCACTGAATGATGTTCCGGACCGCTGTTTTGGAGGCCTCGTGAAGCGTTTGGCCGACACCGGTTGTTGCGTATCGGCCAGATACAGGCATTCTAGTTGTCGGCAGATTGCTGGACGAGGTCTCATATTGTGGACTTGTCACCCACGGCATGTCCTTGCACAGTTCGAATCGAAGTGTAGCCTTGATTGAGGTCTCGATTGCGGTGCCGCACACTTCTCCATGGCCCTGGGCAGCGTGGCCATCACCACAGCTAAAGAGAGCCCCGTCCGTTTGCACGGGCAGGTAGAGGGTGGACCCGACGGTCAAGTCACGGCAATCCAGATTACCTCCGGCGTTTGTGGGAGGAACCGTAGACAAGTCCTCGTCTGTTGCAGGCGCCAGGCCGATACAACCCAGGAATGGGCGCAAAGGAATCTGTATATTATCCTTGAAAAGAATGCATCCTTGTTCCTTATTGATTTGCCAAATATGAAGCGCAGGATCCGGAAAGTCGTCTGCTAAGAGTCCGAATCCAGGGATAGTAGCTGTCCATCCCCAGTCCGCGGTCTCCAAAGCGATGACTTCGACTTTCAACGTATCGCCTGGTTGGGCATTTTGAATATAAACTGGACCAAAGACCGGATTTGCCGCATCCATATCCAAGGAGCTTATTGCTGAAGCGTCAGAGGTCCTCTCAATTCGCCCATTACTGCTGTCAATCGTATCAAACGTGACGACCTCGCCTGATGAAATAACTAATGCAGGTGGGATCTTTCTCGACCATCGTGCATGTCCACTGTCGCGCCCAATATGGCACATCTGGCATGCGGGTGTTGAATTCATGGCGTTGTCCTGGATGGTAAGAGCTTGATCGTAGGGGCGCTCCCGACACCGGAGAAGAGTGATTGAACCTTAACAGTACAGGTTCTCGCTCCAGCAAAAGGACGGAAAAGAAAGGAGGACATCAAGTCAGAGGAACTTCCTAGAACAAAAGCAACTGAATCATGAAGTGGAATCATTTTCACTTTTAGCCTTCCACAGAGAATGGCAGATCTATGATGAATCCGATATCATTAGCCAATCGGGAGTCCCCACTCAGAAGGAGTGTCAGATTGTCAAATATAGCGGCAAATTCCACGAGTCTCTCCTGAGTCCTAATTTGAGAAAAGGATGAGACATTAGTAGACTGGATAGGCAGGTGGTATCTCACAGCAGGGAACAATGATAATGATCTGACAGGGCTTAACTAAAGCGAACCGGAATTTATACCAGAGAGGAAGGTGATGGAGCTCTTCGTCCACGCAACCCTTGGATCAGTGGACCTCATGGTGAACAGAGGTCGGGGAGCTGCCGCCGGAAGGGGTCCAATCAGGGCGTGAAGATTTCCTTGTATTCGGCGTTGTATTCGGAACCCGTCCATACCAGTCCATCGAAGTATCTACTATTGTTCCACTGAGTATGGGCAGTTGACGCATGGACGGACAAAGTGATCAGATTCAGGTCGGGCTCGCTATTTTCGATGGAGTTTTGATCGAGCAGGGGTTGGTTCTCAAGTCAGCCATGACTAAAGTCATTCTGCATACTGAGGACTGGGGGTGGGTGTGATGGAGTCACACCCAGTGCATTTTAGCGTGGTTATTATTATAATCAACTAGTGTTGATGCTTGTTAATTGGAGAAAAGCACCTTCTCTTTCAGGGATAGAGAGTCTTGGGCATCTTTCCCTAACGGTACTCAGGATCATTACGGAGTAGAACTACAGAATATGTGGTTAATACTCCGAATCCGCTTTATAGATCAACGCCACAGGATTGTGACTCGCATATGACCTCTATTTCATTTTGATCGTTTAATTTGAATGAGCGACTCCGTACTCCGTATTCCCACGTCTATCAATCTAATCCAGATGCTCTATGTACATTTTAGCCGCCCATGAAAATGCAGTCCATTTTTTCATATCCCTCCAGCCCGTGTCCAAGATATCCAGAATTTATCACAGTGTATGTATCATCTCATCTAATTGCGTACCTACACTTCCATGACAGATATTATTAGAGGGTTCTGTTACTGCTTTCTTCTGATGGTTTTCAGAGACCTGCTCTGCCTTGGCTCTAGGTGTTTTGACCGTCCAATAGAGCCACGATACAGGATGCGTTATCGCTTCCCCCCTTTGCCGTTTGGGCTGCAGCAGTAGTCGCAATTTCTTGAGCTATGTCGCCAGCTCTCATGCCGCGCATGGATAACCTCATCACATGATGGATCAATGTTGCATCGTCAATGTTATCACTAACGCCGTCGGACGTGACCACCACGAGATAACGTCGATCTGGCGAAAGCGTCATCCGGGTCATGTGAGGTTCCACAGACAGAAAATTACCTCGGGTCTCTGGTGCTGAAGTACTAGCAGACGCCCGTCGGGTCTTTGAGGATGAATATTCGTCACCGGCATTGTTGATTGGGTTCTTATACTGAAGATCCCCCAGCGCTCGTGACATGTTCAGGCTGCCTAGGAGGAGTCAAGATGGCAAATGTCAGGAATTGATATAGCTTTGAGTTTTTGCATAACAATACGCACCTAGGCGAGCAGTCCCTCTTCTCGTGTTGACAGCGCCGCCAGCGTCTTCAATTCGAGCCTTCTCATCGGGTGTATCCGGTTTATGAGACTTCGAAAGCCGTCGCTAAGGCATCAATCAGCCAAAATTCCTTGGGAATCAGCAAGCACTCCTCACTTACGATTTGGGATGGGTGGTCGGTTCGGTTATCACGCTCGGCCAGGATGACGTGTGAGTCTCCGAGATTGGCTACAACAAGATCGCCCTTGGTGAGATTGACGAAGCACAGCGCGACAGTGGAACCGGAAACGGCAGGCTCGGTGGTTAGGTTATTGAAGGTGTCCAGCAAAACAGCATCTTCATCGATCAATGCCCCTCTTATGGCACCTTCATAATCGCCTTGGTCGAACTCGGGACGCTTAGCTAGTAACAAGTGCAGGTTCCGGCTGGCATGATCCGAGACTAGCTCTGAGCCACTAATCATTATGGTCAGCCTACATCCTCTCAGCAGCTAACTCGACAAAGCCCTTACTGTCCGTCGTAGACCGCGAAAAAGGTGAGCTTATCGTTTGTCTGAGAAGGAAACTGATCTGGCAAAACGAATGTGCAACGATCCTCCTGAAAAGGTCGACCCCCTTGGACCTGGAGTTGGATTAGTCGAAGAATAACAGCTGTGCTGCCGATTGATTTAGAGAACAGAAAGGGTTTCTTACTTGGCCTGCTCCTGCATCGAACAACAGAAGCGCATCTGAGGTAGACAAGATGGTATTGCGAAACATTTGGTATTTGAAGTTACTTTTAGAATGGATAATAACCGCTCAACGTATCACCTTGGAAAGATGCTCGTTATCATCTAGGAGAGTCAACGCTGCCAATGGTTCGAATCTTGGCCAACCGGTGGTGGCGCCTCGACACCAGGACGCCTTGAGATCAATCACAGCTGTTTGCTTAGCCGTCATATCGTGCTCATCCATGCGTGGCCACCGTAGGTCCTCATCCGTGGATTCAGCGTAGCACGATAGCCTGCTCGACAGGTTCTAGTACACTCATAGTGGAAATTGTCCTCTGCGGATAAGCATGATGAGACAGAAAATGGGTGTAATAATCATAACTCGGTCATGGAGATCATGAAGACTGTTTCAAGAGAGCAAGAAAGGTGAATAGTATATCTTTTCGAAATAAGTGGAGGTAGGTACAGACTCTACGGAGTACTGTACGGTTGTGTCTATCCATACCATAATTCCAAGCTTGGTTGTAAGCACGAGCCACTACTCTGTTTCTGTCGTCATTTTTTGCCTTTTGTTCCCCTCCGCTCATCAGGCACCTTCGCTCACCGATTTCTATAGACTATTCTAGACCTCTATTCTAGACCTCGGTGCTCCGGTATGGGCTGGGTCGGAGTAGTGACGCTTCTTGCGACTGCATGCTATTTGTTCTATCGATACCCTCCTGCATCATGGACTCAAGAGCTCCCTCCTGCCCCTTCGCCTCAGCCGCCGGGATCAACCTCCGATGAAGCCGAGACAAACAACCTTCCTTCGAAAAATAATAATTTACGGAGGAATGAATTGAAGACACCGAAGAACGAGAATGAAGATGCGGAGGATCCCCAAACGACACCAAAAGCGTCAGCGACGAAGCCACCGGCTCTCCATATCCCGACACTCCACCTTGCCAGCGACCAGACTGACGAGGCAGCTGGTCCGAGTAAGCGAAACAATGAGCAGCGAACACGCGATGGCTCTGCCAAATCGCCACTGGATTTTGAATCTATTACTTTGAGCGAAATAAAAACGATTCCCGTGGTGCCTCCGCGCCAGACCGGATCCAGCACCTCCTCTTTGATGCCTCCCCCTCCCCCTCCACGTCTACGACCGTCGACGCTACAGAACCAGCAGCCTCAGCCAACCTCATCGCTAAGTCCCGGACGGTACCTCCCACGTCCTAGTGGGGGCAGCGCACTTCGTCCGCCACCATCTGCTGCTGCCTCTCTGCGCGTGCCACCGGGCAGCCGCGCCGCAAGCAACAACTCGCTTGCGCCTACACAAGTCACGCTGAAACCGTCGACTACAGCGAAGAAGGCAATTTTGGAACCAGGATACTCGCCGCTCGATTGGGCCGCGCTCACAGCGAAGCCGAACAATAATCTGCGGGGTGCAAACCTACCCCCGACTCTCATCAGAGTGTCACCGTCAATGCTGAAGGCGCAAAATGGACGCAAGGGCAGCGATGCGTGGACTTCCTACCAGGGCAAGGTCTACAATATCACTCCGTACCTCCCTTTCCATCCCGGGGGCAAGGGAGAGCTGCTTCGGGGTGCAGGCAAGGACTCTGGGAAACTGTTCATGGAGATCCACCCGTGGGTGAACTGGGATGCGATCCTGGGGGAGTGCCTAGTGGGCATTCTCATATCGGAGAACGAAGCGAAAGCCAACGAGAGCAGTCTCGATGCGATGGACTGATTTTATAATTGGCATTTGGCGGAGTAAGGTACATGTGTAGACTTGGGGCCTGGATGTATATCATGTTTTATTTGCACAACTAGATAGATACCCATAGAGAAGTCCGCATCGGGACCATCAACCTATATGATTACCTGCGGCGTTCCTGCAAGCCTAGGGAAACACTGTCATCTCTTTATAGCGATCCATCCAAAAACCTACAGCTCATCATTATCAACACCTTCAATCTGCACCAACTCCGTCTCGAAAATCAACGTCGCGCCGCCAGGAATGGGACCGATCCCGCGGTCGCCATACCCATACTCAGGCGGGATCGTCAGCGTCCGCTTCTCTCCCACACACATATCCAAAAGCCCTTCATCCCACCTAGAGAATTGAATAAACCCCATGAGTCAGCCACTCCTCCTCTGAAACGAAGTACCCGAAACGAGACGTAAGAAAACTCACCCCTTAATGACCCGCCCCGCACCAAGCTTGAACTTCAACGGCTGGTTGCGACCATAGCTCGAGTCGAACTCGGAACCATCCGCCGCGAGGGTGCCCCGGTAGTGCATGTGGACTGTATCGCCCTTTGTGGTCTTGCGGTTGCATTCGACCTCGTGGGTCTTCTTGATGCCGAGGTCGGCCGAGAGGGCGAGTGTGGTGAGGGAGAGGAAGAGGGCGGAGACGAGAGGAATGCGCATTTTGACAGTTATTGACGATTGGAATGGAGGAATTGGAATTTACTGAAGAAGATATCGGGAGGTAGATGAATTGGACCGTCGCTGTGTGTTGGGTCGGCTGTTGTTGGGTGTGACGTGCCCCAGTCGAGGCAACGTGGTTAGATGGTGATCTGCCGCAGTTTGCTTAGTATGCGGAGGTCCGTCGACAACACGTATCACCATCCAACATATTCGATGGTTGTGATTTTGTTGTTTCCTCTACAGTCCGACATGTTGACCATATCTTTTATTAGGTGAAAACGGGAATTGCTACTTTGTTACGAGAATCCGGCCAAGTAGGTGAAATTGAAGCAAATTAGATTATTTGGATATGATCTATATACATATACACAGAGCCAATGTTGTTGACAGTAATAGATTAAGCCCATTTTCCTAGCAACGCCATCAGCAACGCACCCAGACATAGTAGACCAAACGCCGCAAGAACAGTTCGGATCGGTGCCTTGCGCATCGATGGACTGAACATGAACTCATGCGCCATGAGCTCCACAAGAGCCGTGTAGATGAGGATACCGGCGGAAATGGAATCGAAAACTCCGTTGACAACGAGAGTGGTGTAACCTTCGGGGGGGTAGCTGTTACGCACCCCCAATCCGATAGCAATGGCAATAGGCGTAGAGAGGCCATATGCGAGTCCAAGTAGGTAGGGAGTAAAGCGTTTTGAGCTGGGCCAATGGGTCGTTGCCAGGCGGGAGCCCAGACCCAGACCTTCGAAGGTTTGGTGGAAGACCAGGACAATGTAGAGCGTGGTAAATTCTTCTCCGGCTACCGCCAAGGTCAGGCCGATGAAGATCGAATGGAAGATGATACCGAACTCCAGGATGAAAACGGATGTCAACTGAGCGGCATAGTCCTCAACTGAGGAGGCCTTTTCACCCAACTCGGTGTCGTGATGCTCGCGGGAGTGACCGAGATGATCCTCTCCAGGCAGGTGGCTTTTGGATTCGACGGTCGCGGCCGGAACATCAACATGATCGTCGTGTCCCAAATCACCCAAGTGGTCATGACCAAAGCGTGCGTACCGCATCACCATCAACTCAACGAAGAACAGCACAACAATGGTCATGAGGACGATACCTTCGACCCATGAGTATTCGGTAATCGGACCAGTGAGACACTCATTAGTCAATGCCTCTTCTGCTGGGGCTAAAAGATGGATGAAGGCGGTAGCAATAATGACACCCGAGCCAAAGTACTTTGCAACGAAAAAAGCCCGTCTGAGAAACTTCGAGGTGCCAAAGCTTCGTGCGAAGACCGGAAACACAGCACCAAACATCGAGCCGACCATAATCACGAAGATGGACGATATACGTAAGCCCATGCGCCCGTCGTACTCGTTCCCGGTATTACAAGAAGGCGTGGCGCCCGTCTCCGGGTCGCGCACCAGAAGAGTGTGAAGGCCTTGCATGATGGTTTTCCGTGCGACTTAGAAGGCGAATCGACAGAGCCTCTGGAAGTATAGGTAGGTATCGCAGCCCGATCCGCGAATTCAAGCAGCACGGACCACTTCTGAGCTATGAATGAGGTGGATGGGAGATGAAAGCGCACAGATCAGATCACTCAAGGGATGATCGACACAGGCGAAAGCCCAATCAAATCAAGGCAGACGTCGGACAAAATATTCCACGAAGCAGACACAACGTGGAAACAAGCTCTGTTGAGTAGAGAACAAGCGATCTTGTCCTTCCTTGAAGGCTTGGCCGGGCCTCTTATATGGGCACAGCCTTCGGTCAATCCGACGACAAGCTCGGAAAATTCTGATGACAATCCTCAAGGTCCCTACTATTCACTTAGACTGAGTGCTTAGGCTGCTCAGCCTGTGATAAGAGCGAGGTCAGAGACTTGGCCGTCGTGTATTCGCTGACAGTCAGGGCAGCACCAGGGGATTTCGAATCCGCAATTGAGGACCTTGGTGGCACAGCGAGAGACCCAGCAGTCAACCAGGGATTCCGCGATTCCCAATGAATTGTTTGTATGGGAGATGAGATATCCGATGATGGACTCTCGTTCGCGATTACCAAATTTACCACGAAGACAGACAAGAACCCTGTGAGAACGGCATATGTTCGTCGAGGAAGTGTACAGAGTACAGACGGTGAGAATTGATGGTTGGAACGAGGACCATGGTGACAGTAGATCTCCCACATCACTCTGAATCATCTATTTCGTTGGTGGGAGTGGTCTCTTGATGGGGACCTTGGGAGAAAGCGGCGCCGCAACCTTTTTGGTAACCAGCGAACAAACGTCAACGACGAAGAGTTTTCGTCCCGCCCCGTGAGGACCCTGGGAGCACGCTATCCCCCAATTCCACTGCTTCTGATTGGCAGCGGGCCAGTCTCAGGCCGAGTCTATATCACGTAAGCAACCTTATGTTCGCACGGAGTCCATCTTGGGCCAATTAGACTACCTCCCACATGGGATATGCAAGGGCAATTCGAGGTCCTCGCCAGATGAAATAGGAAATCAAAACGATTTTGAGACCATCTTGAAGTACTCCGTATATTTATACTACCTCGGAGTAGAATGATTAGAGGAGTTGTTGTGATCCATTTCAAGGAAGAGTTGTAGGAAAGAGGTGCGGCATAAGTACGACATATATAGTATGCAGTGTGCGGTCAAAGACAGAGGTGGATTCGATATCCGCCATCATTCGTAGCCTTACGTAGTTCTCCGTGCGAGGTCTCGCTCTCAGAGAAGCGAGGAGAGGGAGATTTTGTGGACGTGATACTATTCGGCAGGGAGAATATGAAGCTGAATTTGTTATAGTGACTGCGGTGGTGGTATATCACACGTCAGTATGAACTTCAATAGTACATCCTATGTCCCGATAATCGGCGTCTGTCGAACCATCAGTTAAATTCAGAGAAAACGGCCTAGACTACTGTGCACGGAGGACAATCCTGGCAAAGAACAGACTCGTGGAAAGTCTGGACTCTTAATCAGGCGATATCAGTATGGATATATGGAAGTCACAAGGCTCGCCCAAAGAATAATGGCACGTAATAGGGCTGATGAACCATATATCCCTATAGATCTAGAAGATGTGAATCCTGAAGCTCCCAAACATCAGGTCCAAGAGATGAATGTTTCTGATGTTTGGAAACGTGAGAAACATGGTTGGAGCTACTTACGAGGCTTAATCTGCTGGGGATTCCATTACTGATGTCACGTGCTCATTCAACTCCGCAGCATGACTGCCTGCTTGGGGAGGGCCCCTTCACTAACCACCCTCTGTATCATATGGTACACCAGCTTTGTGATAGCATCCGCCTCCGTTGCTCTTAGAGGATCTTTTGTAACGACGAATTTCAGTGGGGACAGAGGCAACTGGTCAATTGACTGTGACGTCAATCCTTCCAATCGGCATGGCACCTGTTCGGCGTTACCTTCGAATCAGCAAATACTCTGTCCTAGAATGTCGAATCTATCTCGAGAATCCGTCCGATTCTCGGTGGCTCCTTGATAGTCGAGACCCTGTACTCCCCCGGATATTCGCCGCTATTCGTCCGTTGGTGCTACCAAAGTTACGAGAGGAAAATGAAAGGTTATTTGCTAAGAAGAAAGGGAAGCCGGTCAAAGATGTGATAGCTGAAGGTACTATGGGCTTCCTATTTTGGGAATAGTGAATATCGGGTGATTGTTGACTCTGACGCAGATGAGTTCGAGGTCACCTTATTCCTTCGCGAATCTCGCACACGCCACTCACTTTTAACTCGACACAAGACATTCGAGGGCGCTGCAGACACGATAGATATTCCTGTGATTCGGTCCGAAGGAGGCGGCGACAGGATCTTGGTTGAGAGTGACAGTGAAGCTGACACCGATCTGCGCGATATTCCGCAAGCGAACAAAGGCGACGCCAATGGGGAAAAACGCCGAGGGACGGACGTGCAGAGCCCAGGTGGAGAACGTACATCAAAGCGCCTGAGAGAAACTGATTCGCCTCTGGAGGAGCTTGGTGGTGACGACGATGACAAGAAGCTAGGTTTTCGGACACAGTACGAAGGGTTCAATATCTACGGCTGGGTCCTATGTCTGCTGGTGACGCGAAAGGGCGCCAAGGCGAGAGCTCGGCCAGCCGCTTCTGATACTTCACGTCAGGCGCTAATGGAAGAGTGGATTTCCACTCAGGCTCAGGGGGACTTGAACGAAGATTGAAGCTTGTCCGATATTGTCAGTGGTTCGGTTGGCAGCGAGACATGGCCGTGAGTGACATCCAAGGTAGCGAGGGGTTGCCCCTTTCTGTCAGCTCCCTTTATTGTCAATACGGGGATCGGAAGCAACAACGTCATCTGCTACATACTGAAACCTGCATGAATCGTGCCACCACAGTGTCTTACGACGATGAGACATGGGCCGTTACCTCGAGACCAGTGCCCGCAACATGGAGTATTCAAGCATATAGCATGGATTACATGCGGCAGGAGCCAAAAGGTCACTTAGATTGCAACCATGTTGTCGTGCAGTATCGACTAGAATGTGCAGAGAGTTGCATCGCCCTGGCCTGCTGTCGCATGACGGAACAGCAACCCTGCATCTCTTGTCAACCCATCAGCATGCGTCTCGGAGCAGCAATTACTCAATATTGCCTCTGTTGACAGGCTTGCGGTTCGGAAGCATTGAGCTTCGTGTGCAAGTGTTTTAGTTGGTAGCACAGCATCAATGCCTTGCGCAGCTGGATGTGGGATTGCCATACGTATGATGCCAATACGACGATTCTATGGTGGAGTCTCGAAAAAGAGGTTTTAGCCATCTTGAGACATACTACTACCTCCTGTTATTGTTGCGTTTCTTCTAGTCAAGCCACAACGCCGGAATTAAGCTTGTTGGCTGGCCTTGGGTTGCCATCCGCAGCCATCACCAGTTCGCCCCTGGTACATGCGTGGCGCATCGATTTAGAGTTTAGATTCCGCTTGTTCAATCAGTATCATCCTCTTGAACCGATGCTCTGAGGACAATTTGCCGAAGCTTCATGATGCTACAAGATAAATTCTTAATCCTCACTTCAATGTCACCAAGTCGTCCATGTCTACAACTATGGAGAAAGGGGGAAACTGGGGCTCTAGGTCTCTCGACATCGAAAACGGGAACAGTTGTTCCTTGAACAAGTCGCAGCCATCGCGAAACAAGACATTCCGTCGGGCTATCTCCGTTTTAAGTTCATGCGTTCGATCTCCGGGCCTCGTCTCCGGGCTTCTCTGGCTTACCAGTTATTGCCGCTCACCAATTCACGGGGGAGTAACAGCGAACACCGGACGTGTCTCATTCCCCGTCAACAAGATACCTGTGGGGCTTGAAGTTTCATCATTTCAACTTCGACTGGCGGACATCCGATCGTCTCATGCGTAAAGTCTGTAGCCGATCACAATCCTGGTCACAGATCATTACTCCAGCTACATGGATGAACGACCCATGATGAACATGGTTTGACGTCAGAACGGCTTGCTGATCGTGTCTCGGATGTTGGCTCCTAGACAGAGACTATCTCGATACTCCATACCCAAAGAATTTTTTCCTATCCGCCCATCCCGACGGGTCGTGTAGGGTGGATCACTACTGCAGACTCTAAGTAGTCTCGTGATCAACGCGAAGAAGGAAGCTACTAGTCTCATGAGCCCACTTGGCGAGCGTTTAGCAGTTCTAGCATAGCAGTCACTCCAGTCAGATAGTAGCGCTTTGTGTCAATTCACAACCACATTCGGAATATGGGACTGAAGGGGACTACGGAAGCGACGGACTCAGCAGATCGTTTTGAATATGGAGTCACTATCGAGCAGTGGACCATGGATTCGCTGGTTTCTAGAAACAATCCAGGGTAAAGGAGACAGGAAAATCCGACACTGAGGGTCTGGAGAATCGATGGGAGTGAAACACATGAAATTCGGTGGGTAATCATACTGAATCTTGCTTGGTACCGATGACTACCTTACTCTGGGTATCGACTGGGTACATGGAATCAATAATTTTCAAACAGAAAATATATACCCTCAGAGCGCGGGAATGGCGTAATTCTTCAATAGAGACTACATAAACCAAAGATACTGTGTTTACTGACAAGGAATCTAAGTCCATTTGCCTTATTCATACAATTGCTAATAGAAACGCAAAGCCGTGGTTATCTGATAGCCCTGCTGTTGGCCAACGTAGCCGAGATATTAAAGAAGGACCTGCATAACGATGACAAGTGTAATCCGTATGAAATTGTGCGTCTTCGCAGCTAAATTCCCCGGCTGAAGACCATTTAAGACTCCGGCCTATTACAAGCAGACTAAAATGCTAAGTGTCAATCTAACTCCCAACGGCGTGGAAAGAACCCCCCAACAGTGGAGGTCTTAGTCCAATCTTGAAGATGGAAGTTTGTAATCTGCCATGTGCTTGGTCCCTGATCCTTTCCCTGGTTCCAAACTTTCTGGTTCATAAGACTTAGGAGTCGATCGAGGTGTTCGGATTTACCTTTCCATTTTCTTCCTGCCTATTTACGGAGTAATATTGGTGTGTTACAGAGTAGACTAAGGATTTCAAGGATCCACTGGAGACTATCACGCTGAGACTCAGCCACAGCGCAGGATCCGAAAGCGGACTCCGACTTGATGCGATTAAGCATGACTTTGAACAGATTGAGCTCGAATGTTCCGTAGATAGTTACTTCAATAGAGATTACAAGCTATAGGAATCATTATTAATGGCTGAGCAAGCGAGGTAATTCGGATTGAGACGAACTTCCGAAAAGGGGAAATGATTCTTAGGCAATACTACCCTCCGCTCCTGATTAACAGGCTATTCATGCATAGGGTAGAGTGGCAACTTGCTGAAAAGGGAGATGCGTGCGGTAGAACCATCAAACCAAGTATGATTGTTTCATATAGAATCAACTGCGCAAATATCGATGGATCTACTACATAGACTAGACCCATTGGTCGTCCATCAGAAGCGTATGGACACTTGCAGCATCTCAATATCTACACCACACGGAGAACAAATGAACGAATTGCCTAAGCGAGCTGATGCAGAGGCGCAAGAGTCGTGACTTGCAGGATGGTCTAATCTCTTGTGCATCTTGCTAGCTAACTACAAGCTGCAGAAGATCCTCCTGCCCGTCTTGCAGAGAAGGCACTAACAGGGATGATAGTAGCATTAATTAAAGGTGCCTTGGCTTTACCCTTGAAGATGTCTTGCGACTACACAGATTAGGTATCTCGATGACCTGGTAATGTTGCATTGTGGTGCCACAAATATAGTTCGAGGGGCGTACGCCTGTACAGACTGCAGGATTTAATATCGAATCTAGCACTCATTGGATGCTCTTGGCCTCTCGCAGCAGGGAACAGCTTGTTTAGTATGAGGATGGAATCACATAGACTCAAGAAAAGTGGCAGCTGATGCGCTCTTTCATTGATTAGTAGTGAAGTGTTGCAGAAGCGAAGAGAAACATATTTCCTCGGTCACTGTCGGAGCCGTCGGCCTCGGGACATCAGCCACAGCAACGGAAATCAGGACCCAACATAAATATCACCAGCGGATCATGATTCATGACCTACTGAAGAGTAATCATAGTAGTATTAATTATTAGCAGCTTGATATAACATTTAATAAACCTGGAGTAGGCGAAACATGTAAAGGAAGTAATGGAGGATTCTTGAGCCCAAATTGATCATCTGCAAGGGGAATCAGATCTCGTTGGTCGATGGTGTGCTTCGGCCCCTGAAACCTGAAACAACTTGTCTCATGCATACAGCGGATGTGTAACATGACGGTCCCCATGGTATTTTGTAATAATGTAACGTATCTTTACGGGGTACGGAGTACATCTATCTCCCCTGGATGCTAAACTTTGAGACAGTTGACCTGTCGAATCTCCAGATTTACTTCAATAGAACGGGTAGTACCCCTGATCTTTCCTGCAAGGGATTAGAGGTGACACTGATCTTCTCAACGATCATGCCAGAAATAACCAAGTTAAGACAAACCGGAAATGTTGAAGGCCTGAAATGGATGGTTTGGTGGTGGCTCAGTTCATCTCCAATCCCGGGGTTTTGGATCTTGGGGGCCGGCTATGAGTCTATGACTCTATGACTATGACTCTATGACTCCATGATGACAGAAAGATTTGGTCGTCAGATTCCGTCTTCCTGATGGTCCGATAGACAAATCAACTTGGCTGCCTGGAGACACTACCGCCAGGCTTTACTATTTTGAGGGCCAGCCTTGCGAGGAATGGTCTTGGAAGGCATTTGGATGATTGGATTGAACTACCATCAGGATTCTATTCCCTCCCTAAAGGATCTGCAACCTTCCACGTGTCTGCCTCCTCCAGGTCTGTGAGCCTATTATGATTTGCTGCAATGTGCCCGGAAGACCTGTCGATACAAGTCGCATATTGATGAATGCATGAACATTGGACTATTGATAGCACCGATGCTTTACTCTGTACTCCGTATGAATTGAGCCATTCTGCTGACGAATGCTCATCCCATTCCATGTTGATTCTACTGCGTACTGTCCAGCCTTCCCCGACTTCCCGTACGTTCCTTGCCTATACTTACGTAATAATGGGTAATGATGTTGAAAAAATGATGCAGAGGTGAATTTCCATGGTGTCCTGTAAGTCCAGATACGCCAAGCCATGGCCCGGAATTTTGGGAAATAGGTAGACAAAGAAGTTCAGGAACAGGGAAAACAAAAATAAGCCCGAGTAACATACAAAGAGACGAACGCCGGAGCATGGATCCTCCAATTTGCCACTGTTGTCTCTCACTCCTTAAACAACCAATCTTCTACCCTTTTCAGTTAATAATATTATTACCTTTTGATGGACCAGTCGCACAGTGTAGTGGGACGTGGACTGGAAAGGGGTAAAAATTGGCGGTGAAACAAATCCCCAGAGGATGAAGCAGTGGGCCCGGACGGGAGGAGCTTCTAGAAAATTTCCTTCGAATTTCCGATTGGGGCAATTGACCCACAGTAAAGTCATTACCATATGGCAGAATAATGGCAAAGCTGGACGACGAGTCCCTCTAGTGTAACCACCGTCAGAAAACGAACTATTCTGTACCTACGTCAGTATCTGACCATTCCATGTGGGGCTCAGTTCCTCTTCATGGCAGGGATGTCCTTTATGTTCGATTATTTTATTTAGTCCTTTATTTTTATTTTTATTTTTTTAATTTCTATTTTTCCCTCAGCTTGGTTCTAATTGATTTATGGTAGCTTTTTTCTTGTTGATGCCCTCCCGAATTAAAATGAAAATAAAATAAATCCCAAATGAAAATTAAAAGCGAGGATCACTGATTGCGAGCCCTATATTAAGCAGTGCCTGACCTCGTCTTCGGACTTTACCTTTCTTTCCATCTCCAAACTTCAAAGCCCCCAAGCATAAATTCTCGTGTGGTCTTCTATCTTATACCAGAGACACCTCAAAGTCGAAGCTCCGTTTCACGCCGATCGATCAATATCCAAGCCCATCAACATCCGTAACCAACTCATCAACATGCCTTCCATCGGTGGTACCGCCTCTCAATTCCCTCCCTGCCCTGGCCCTCCGCCAAAGGGTCCTCTACCTCCTCTTCCCAAATAAACGATATTGGGGCCCTTTAACGAATTTGATGACCTTGCGCCTTCGAGCGGCTCCTCCACGGCCTTCAATTCCCGTCGGGGGAATGATTACTACAACATACCGACTCGAGACGCTCATGAGCTGGGAGGTTGCAACCTCTGGCATGGATATCACGACTTCAACTCGGTTTTGGCTCTAATACACTTCTTCGGACGATATGCTCCTTATTCGACCAACCCTACTCATACTTTGGACCAATATCCAACCATTCTAATCCACGGAGAACCTCCGACCTTCTCGGCCTCGGTTCTGCAACAACCACAGTTGCGGAAATTTGACTTTGTTTCTTCTACGCCATTTCTTCTGGAGACATGCGCTGGCGCATTGTTTCCTATCCTACCACATTTGTTCGATCTCAATTGCGACATTCGAATCAATCCGAATTCCATCGGATTGCGCAGGTAGCTAATCGATCAGCGCACACCGCCCGGCATCTTACGTGGAGATGATATCAACATGGTGTCGAATTAATTGACCCCACTTCGAATTCCCAGCGGCATTGTCGGCAAGGCCAAACCCCGCAAAGCAAGCTGGCGACATGGTCAAGAACTTGAAATTGTCTCAATGTAAAGGGGTGCCTGAACTGTGCACCTAAGCTCCGGGATTCCCGCCAAATCCATGCTGAAGCGTGGAGGGGCTTGGATCTCCTGATCGCCCGGGCGTCAAAGCGCCTTTGCAGTCAGGGCTACCCATGTTCGAGTGAACCTCTTCAACTTGAACTTACGTTTTAATTCTGGGAGACTCGGTTTCATTCTTCTTCATTCTCTCCCTGGTTCTATTCAGATGCTTTACCCTACCCGTGGGAGCCTGACTTTTTTTTCCCTTGTGTTTGAGCCCAATGGCATGTACTATAGACCTAATATACCCACATCGCATTGTTACCAGCGTTTGGATACAGTTAATAATGACACAAACTCGTCAAGTGACTTCGTTTCTACCAGCTTATCTTATGACTGTGCTACCTCGTAGAACTTGCTGGTTATGTCTCATAATGACAACATCGACTCCGCGTTGTGCAATTGTAACTTTCACTAAGACGATTAGTGGTTGATTGGCCCAGACAAAGAGGTACGCATGCACCAAGAGACGTTGAACCTGGATGGTTGACTTCAATAGTGTCCCTGATCCCTGTCAATACATACCGCTCCTATGCATTTTATTGAATCACAAGGCAAGGCAACGGCTGATTGATGACTCGACTCCTCCAGGTAACAAATGGCGCAGGGGTAATAACATCACCCCTCCATTATCGCATGTTGACCTTGAGTGCCTGCTATTCTTACCACCATCGCCCGGAGATACCTCACGGACTTGCCCGGGGGGAGGGGGGTCTTTCCAAGGTGCACGGAACCATATATAAGGTTGAGGACTTCTTATTTGACACAGTGCCATAGTGGCGCAATACGAACTATGGGAAGACACAACACGAGATCAGAATCGCCTCGATTACGAGCCTGGCTGTCCCTCGCGCGCACAGATTACCTACAGCCTCCAAAGCCTCACAAGTAATTCCCTGGGCCGTGGCGGTGCCAAGTACACAACTTGACAGGCACCGTGTCCCCACCCCGCCAATCTTCAGTGCTACAAGTGTTCCTGAACCTCGACATACACCATGTTAGCTGCATATGTGCGACATATTATCCCGTACTCATGACAAACTGACGCATTGATGAATCACTAACGCCCGTTAATCCCTATTGAGTCATGCCTTCCCGTACCAGCTGAGACGGAGCTGACTTAGGTTCCTGAGGTATCTACCCTTAGTGGTCAGCGTTGGGTCAGCATGGTTCGGAAACAGCTCCCGTCGAATCTCCGAAGCAGGTGATAGCCCGTGCCTTGTTTTAGTGCTGTCTTGCCTTGATTTGGGAGGTGGGACATGGTACCAGGTTGGGCTGAACTTGGCTAGTGGTTGGTCAACTGACACAACTGACACTGCGGAGCTGCTTATATCAAACTGTTTCATGGATGGTTGCTGACGGTAGAATAATTATTATTAGGTAGTTATCCATTACCGCTGTACTCGCCGGGGTTTGGGTTACGTAGATAGCTTGTACGCCGTTCTCCATAGCTATGTCACTCTCGCCCAAACGATCAGGCACATGCGCAAAAGCCGTTTCATTTTCTACCTATCCGGCACGGAACAAGTCCGTTCAACGGGCTTGCCTTGATGATAATAGGCGAACATGCCGAATTTTGCGTCTATGTCGCGATATTTCCGACGAATCATCAACGCACCATCTTATCTTGCTTTCGCTGTTTAGCCTGAAACTGCTAATGAGGCTCAGCGGACACCGGGTGTCGTGTCATCGTGTCAGATAAAAAGCGCTCGCATTATCGATCAGTAAACATCGTATACGTGAGACAGCACACTAATAGCGGGGTGAGATAGAATACAAAAATGCATGTAATTGAGAAATTACCTCACGTCGAATACGGGTTTACGGCTTCTGATGGCTTCAACTCCGGTTGCATCGAGGCCATTCTCAATCCAAGACGGAACGATGTACCGAGCTTGTGATATATTACCTTATGCCTGAGGCATCAAATATATTTCTTCCCCCGCACGTGATTTACCCATCTCCAACTCGCCGTCACTCATGGTTCATAGGCGCCTGCTTCCCCGACACGCACGATGGTTCTGGAACTTCATGTCTGGGGTCCGGCCTTTTCATTGCCCTCGATCGAGGCGCAATGTCTTGCGGCCATTGCTTATTTTTCCCTCGCAGTGCCCAGGGACGCGTGGGTGCTGATCGCGAGCAGCGATCCTTCCGTGTCTCCGACTAGTATGTTGATCGATGGCAGTATTGGGTCTATTGGGGTTCGCATATGCTGACTTGTCCGCAGATGAACTACCCGCCGTGAAGAATGGAACTACATGGGTGAGCCGGTTTCGTAATATCGTTGACTACCTGCGTCAATACTCGAACGGTGCATGGGATTTGGACAGGGACCTGAGCGGCTTTGACCGGGCGGACAATATTGCGTAAGCCTTCTCAGACGCGTCAAGTCACGCTGACGTCCAAAGAACTAACAGCTTGCAGGTTTTCGTCCTTTATAGAATCCCGCGGCCAGCCCCTCCTCGACCTGTCTCTCTATGTCTCCAGCGAAAACTACTACAATCGGACCTCCCCCGCCTACGGCGCCATTCTGCAGTGGCCGAACCAATGGCTCATTCCCCCGAGGCTGCGCTCGGCGGCAAAGAGCCGTACAGAACACCTGGGCCTCTCATCGCTAGACCTCCAGGCGGCGGAAGACCAACGGAAACGCGAACACTCGGCCGCTGTCGCTGCAGGCCAGATACCCAAGAACCTCGTCCAACGGCCACGCGACACAGTCTCAAGTCTCCTGGGAAAGACCCCTCAGCAAAACCAATTCAAGCTGGAAGCCCTCACGGCGGAGCTATTCGAGCCCCTCGAGGAGATTCTAGGCCAGAAGGGCCACCTTGTCTCCGACGGCGACGCAACAAGCGTCGACTGTCTCGCGCTCGGTTACCTCGCCCTCATCCTCATCCCGGACCTACCTTACTCGTTCCTCCGCAACGCAATGCAAACCAAAGCCCCGCGGCTCTCGACATACACTGAGCGCCTGCGCCAGCGCTGCTACGGGACCGTCAACATCGAGATCGCACATGCCTTTGATGAGACACGGAGATCAGTCACAGATGCCACGCCGTTGCCCTGGCAGCCTCCGCAGCGCGCCAATATCGCCACCGTCTGCAGCACGCTCCTCAACACCCTCGCCGACGCAACCCCAATCCTCAAAGACATCCGCTCCAGCGAGCGCTTACGACAGGCGGCGCAGTCGCCTGATTCGGGGTTGTCGGGGATAGAGAGCCGCGCCTTGTCCGAGTACGCCACCGGGCAGAAGAAAGACATGCTTGTCTCTATTGCGGCAGTCGCGGGCGGCGTTACCGCGCTGATCGGCTACATGGTGCATGTGGGACTTATCGAAATCAGATTCGGGGGCGAAGAGGGACAATGGGAGGAGGCGCAAGAGGGAGAAGAGGAGGGAGGTTCGGAATTCGCGCTCCCTGAGCTGCCCACGTCAGTCTCTGCCACCGAGTTCCTGGGAATTTGAATCAATCACGGCGTAGCCGCTACCTGCTGTATGTATTATTAGATACCTGGTTTAATCTGGATAGAGCATCTACATTCTACTCGAGCGTTTTGAAAAGGCTAATCTTCGTATCTCTGGGTTCAAGCTAAAGCTTCGTCTTCGTCTTTCAGCTACTCGGCGATCTTAAGAACATAGGAATTGTCACCTTCGTACACTCAGTTGATTGCTAAAGATAGGATATCACAGTCTGTCGACACGAGGCCCTACGGAGTAGGCGAGTATTTTTAGACCCTGGCGCTTTAGTGAGTTTCAGGTATCAGCTTGCCGGGTCGGCGAACCAGCTCCGTAGTCGCCTAGACCCCAGGCAACTTATACTTGTTGATTTGGGGCATTGGAGTGAAGATACTATTTCTGGGTGTAAACTGAGATCGGCAATTAACCAGAGAGCTGGACGGATGTCAACTTCCCTAATTGGCTAGGTATCGAAGGGGAAAAGAGGCTGGTCAGTGACTCCTAAGATGCAAGCGTGCGATAGATTAAAAGAATGCATATCTTTTACCAAGTAGAATTACAATAGCTACAGACATAATGAGGTGGTGTGTACCAGATGTGAAGGAAGGGAATCAATATGAACTATGAAACACAAGTCGACGGTGGTATAAGGTATGTACACAGAGAAAGCTGAAATCGTCAGGCTGGCGGGATTTTGGATGCTTCCTGGAGGTCTCGCCTGACATTGGCGGAAGGATTGGGATCCACAAAGGTCGTGAGACCGTTAAATGCTAAGAGGACGAGGAAGAAGACCCCCAAGACAAGAGATATAATTGGTATCCAGAATGCAAGCCAAAGAGAAAGGACATCACAAAACTACGAGCAAAAAAGGACATTTACTCCTTGTAGTCGAGGTTGACGACCAGACGGGTAGGGCCAGGGACGACCTTGCCACCAATACCATCGACAGCGGCCAAAGCAGCGGTGTAGGCGTCAATGACCTTGGAAAGACCGTGGGTAATGACGGAGCAGAGCTCGCCGGCGTGGTTGCAGATCTTCATACCCTGGACCTCATGGCCGGCGTTCTCGGCCTGAATGGCGGAAACGTCCCAGCCGGACCAGCCATGGTTGATTTGGCTGTCAAAGTCGAACTCACCCCAGGTGCAAGAGTATCCACCATACTGGTCCTTGGGCAGCTCGTCACCCTTGGCGGCGCCCCAGCCACCCTGGGAGTTCTCGTCGAAGGCCACGTACTTGGTCTCACCAGCCTTGAGGTGAAGGGTCAGAGCGGAGTTACCATACCAGCCGTTAAGGCCACCATTGGGGCCGATCTTGTTCCAGAAGACGACGGTCCAGGGGTCAGTGTTGCTGCCAGTAAACTGAGCGACGTGCTTGTACTTCTTGGCGTTCTCGGGGGAAACCTCGATGATGTTGCTGCCCCAGGGCTTACCGACGTTGCCCTTGTAGAAGATACCGGAGCCGCTGGGCTCGGTCCTGCCACCGAAGCCGTCGGTGCAGTACTCGCCGTCGGTAGGGGTGTTGGTCCAGTCGGCGGAGACGCCAGACGATGAAGAGCTGTCGGACTCGGAAGAGCTGGGCTCCGAAGTAGCCGCGGCGGCGGAGGCAGCCACAGCGTTGGCAGCAGCGTTGCTGGCGGGGGTAGCCTGAGGGACGGCAGCGTCGGAGGTCTTAGCCTCACCGGACCATTCGTTGATCCAAGAGACGAGAACACCGTTCATAGTAGCGTAGACAGTGTCGCCGACCTCGCGCTTCTCACCGGCATGGTGGAGGTGGCGGCGCTCATGACCGTGCAAACGGGCGACCGAAGAGCCAGCGGTCAGCGCCGTGAGGAGGAGCATCGAGTTCTTGAGCTGCATTGTGAAGAAAGGATGGACTTGTGTGATTCAAGTTCGGTTTGAAAAAAGTTCGGATGAGGGTTTGATTGAAGCAAGGGTATCACGCTGTTGGAGAGAACTAGCCCAGGGAACGCAACAATAGTACGAACGTCTTATTGACAATGGAAAGAATGACTAGGAGCAAGACACGAGGTAATGCTCACTTGATAGAGAGTGAATAAGACTTGAAAGGAGTGTGATTTGCGTACCCAAAGAAGGGAGAGGAAACAGACGCTGGAGGAAGAAAAGAGAGAAAAAGGAACGAGCGAGACGAAGAGGGGACTGGGGGGTGTAATAAGAAGAGCGGCAGGGACTGAGCGAGGGTCTGTACGTACTTCCCGTTCTGCACCCGAAATCAAGTCGTTTAATGAAAAAGGGGCGATCAGGGGAAAAAGGAGCCATCCTCGCTGCTGATTGGTCGGCTAAGAGCGACGGTTCCTGAGCCTGGCAACTCTCAGCTTCAGCAGCAGCAATGACTGGCTGTGTTTATACGCTTGTATCCACATAGGACAACAGTCGAGACCCTTGGGTCCCTGGCACAGGGACGCAGATTACTGGCCCTATTTATGGTACGGTATTGTAATGAGCCCAGGTAGTAAGGTCCCGCCGTTACTCAGGTACCTGCATCGTGCATTTGATGATCATATTTGATGGATGTAAACAGCACTCAACTGACCAATATGTTAAATAGTGATAGATTAATTGAGGTATGGCAGCGATGCATTCTTCATCGAGATCTGATATCATTGTGGAAGATTAGATGGTTGGAATGCGGGCCACGTTCCTAGCACCTAACAGCCCATCTGCGCTGGTCTATCGGTCCAATGCAGGAACAATAATGATAATGGATCTGCCCTGTTCAATAATTAAATCGATTCAGAGAGGTACACGTCAGTCCATTCCAGCAAATCGTGGTACACTCTAGCCCTACTCTCATAACCATACCCGTAGAAACGGAAGCAATTCGTCACGTCAAAATGCGATCCACGTTTTGGTAGGCTATCGGCTTCTGACCAAATGGTGTACTAGAGAATCTCAACGCGGCTACTGCTATCATACTGCGACTGCGGGATGCTGATTGAAGGATAGCGATTGACTCGGAGAGAAACTTCTGTCCGCTGATCTAGGCCAAGTTGCTCTTTACTGCAGTCAGTTGTACTTATCCTCCGCAATGCCAAAATTGCCTTGGGCAGAGGCCCTTGTAGTAGACTGTTTGTTCACTCAAGAGGCACACCCTTCCATCATTACGATTGAAAACTCTTCTTCACTACGTGGAATAATCAATTCAGGAATGAATGAAGATTGGATTTTGAACTATGAAGACCCATCTAGCCAGCCTGCTCTTCGATCCAGTAGAGTACTCCATGGACTGCAGACCCTCATATGTGGGTCGATACAAAGCAGAAACAGCAAATTCATCTCCATTTTTACCCACCGCTAGAATCTAGAATGGCAATTGACTGTATGCGACAAATCGACAGGGGATGTAGATGTATCCATCTCCACCGCCGTGTCCACTGTCCACTGTTGAATTGCCACATCCATCGTTGTACTGTGTAGTAGTACAACAGGGCAGCCAGGTACCCAAGTCGTTTGACTTATCCAAACTCGGACGAGCAGTACAGAACAGACATCTCACTGACTTGTAATGATGGCATGCCAGCGATATATCTGCAGTGACTCCAATGCAGTCTATGTCAGCAGTTCCATTTTCAATTCATTACATCATGAATTTATGATTGTGCGCGCTATCCTTTCCAGCACCACAGTTGGCGAACGCCTGCCGCCGATTGGGCGCTTAGAACTATGCTACATAGTAAATAAACAGAGTATCCGTGGACAAACTGGCCATGGTTGACGGGCGGAACCAGAGAATTGTCTACCACGAACACAGCTGTGGCAGTCATTTCCAAAGTTGGCGTCACATGTTGTTAAGGTAGGAAATTCTATCATAAAAGTTCAACTCTCGGCGGCGGGGCCCTTCCGGAAAACTTAGATGTAATTTCCTGTTGGAACTCGTCTCCTTGCAAGTGAGGACTCGTCATCAGGTTGATGATCGTCTGCTAACATGGCGGAAAAACTGGATCGAAAAGTACAAATTGGGAACGTCATGTGACCTGAAGATTGAGATTCCCGAACAGGACTACTACACCGGCGGTTATGACAGCAAGCGATTAACAGCAACACTATTGACGTTTACCGATTATTGCTATGTCTACTCCTTAGCTTCCAAGTCTACTCCGCCCTGAAACGTTGCTCCTCCCGCCTCTGCATCTACCTTGAGACTCTCGTCCAAGCCACATGTGCGGAACAGCATCTGGGGGGTCAACTCCTTGCTCAAACCCGGCAAACCGTCCCTCTTGAGCTTCTCCATACCCTCACGGATAGCGGTCAGGACTGGTCCAATTGCCGCAAAGGGGAAGATGATGATACGGAACCCCATCTTCTTGGCTTCATCCGCCGAGATCGACGGTGTCGCCCCATGCTCGACCATGTTCAGCAGCATGGGCCACGGCGCCAGATCCTGAACCACCTGCCGCGCCATCTCCTTGGACGTGATCCCCTCAAGGAAGCCGACGTCTGCACCCGCATCCCGCGCCGCACGCAGCCGTGCCACACTCTCCTCGTAGCCGTGGCCTTGGAGCGCGTCGGTTCGCGCAATCACGACGATGTCGCTGCCCATGCGCTTCCGTGCCTGCACCGCCGCTCGGATGCGACTCACGTATGTCTCCTTGTCTACCAGTATCTTGCCCGCGAGATGTCCGCAGCGCTTGGTCTGCACCTGATCCTCGATGTGGAAAGCGGCGACTCCCGAGCGCGAGTATTGCTCTGTTGTGCGAGCGACCATGATCGGGCCGCCGTAACCGGTATCTGCGTCGGCGATGACGGGGGTAGAGGGCGAGATGTTGGCGAGCATCTCAGCATTGGCACGCATGTCGTTCAAGGTGCAGATACCGAGGTCGGCTTGGCCGTGGACGGAAGCCGCAGTACCGGCGCCAGTCTGCGACGGTAACGCTCAGTGACCACGACAGTACTATTGTGTGGGCTGAGCACTCACCATGTACAGTGCATCGAACCCCACAGACAAGGCAATCCGAGCGGAAAGACCATCGTAAACACCCGGTGCGACGATAAATGACTTGGGATCCTCAAGAGACCGCCGGAGAGCAGTGGCCGCTGTGACTATAGGCATGGTGAAAGACGTAGCTAGAAGATAATATTCAGACGTTGCTTGCTGCTGCTCGATTGATAACAGGCTATCAATAGAGCTTAGCAAACTTAAGAGTGCGAGGCGTAGCGGTAGATAGGATCTAGGGGCGTCGGCTCAAAGGGATGTCGCACCGGATTAACACACGGTATCACCAACACGCAATACAAGAAAGGCACCGATTATGTCTCCGAGACAATTACTCGATTCTTTCCTCCCGCCGGCTTCTATTTATCTGTAATTTGCTCTGAAGCATGGGCTTGCCACTGATCCGAGATCGGGAGTCGATTAATAAGCTCTCGGGATTCTCTCGGGAAATTGCATTTGTGTAGAGAATCCCATCTTGTGAAGAGAAATGGATTCATTCAATGGCTTGGGGCTTTTTCAGTAGGTAATTCGGGGGATTCTATCTGGATATTTCGTCAGAAACCACATGCATAATATCAACCATGTTTTAGGTCGAGTAGTTAGTGCAGCTGCTTATAATATGTTCTGTCGATGTTTGATAAGATGTGAGAGGCCGCCACCCGTTCTTCTGCCTCTTCAAGTCTCAACCTTCCACCACTAGTACCTCTTAGTCTTCTTCAATTCGCCACATTCTTCGACGATTCAATCCTTCGCATTCAACCTCTCCACCTCTTCATCTTTAATCTGGTCTCTCACAGCATGTCTTAGATGTATATAATTTATTTATGACACTAACCCCTTCTCCTCCTTTTATCTTTTCCTTTTCTTCTCCTAATACTTTCCTGCCGTTCCGACCTCATGGCGCGCTCCGCCATCGTCCAAGAATACAATCCTCCGCCTACCTCGATTCCTACCCTGAGCGTCGATCAAAAAGTCTCCCTTGAGCGACAGACAAATGGCATCCCTCGTCCTCAAGGCTACCGAGTCTCATGGCACGCCAATCCGGCCGTGGAACCGCACCACTTTGGCCAGTCGCATCCCATGAAGCCCTGGCGACTGACCCTCACGAAGCAGCTCGTCATGGCTTACGGGATGCACCACGCCATGGACCTCTATCTGGCCCGCGCTGCGACGTACGAAGAGATGGCTGAGTTTCACCAGACGGACTACCTCGATTTCTTGAGGCAAGTGATGCCCGGGGACATGGAGAATCCAGAGCAAAGCGAAAACATTGCGCGATTCAATTTCGGCGACGACTGTCCCATCTTTAACGGGCTGTACAACTACTGCTCGCTCTACGCCGGCGGTAGCATCGACGCCGCGCGCAAACTGTGCAACAACCAGTCCGAGATCGCGGTGAACTGGTCGGGCGGCCTGCACCACGCCAAAAAGGCCGAAGCCAGCGGCTTCTGCTATGTCAACGACATCGTCCTCGGCATCCTGCAGCTGCTCCGCCATCACCCACGCGTCATGTACATCGACATCGATGTGCACCACGGCGACGGCGTCGAGCAGGCCTTCTGGTCCACCGACCGCGTCCTCACCGTCTCCTTCCACAAATACGACAAGGATAACTTCTTCCCCGGCACGGGACCCCTCGACAGCACCGGCCCAACCCACCCGCTTAACCCCGGCGCGCACCACGCCGTCAACGTCCCCCTCAACGACGGCATCGACGACGAATCCTACATCCAGCTCTTCCGCGATATCGTCGGCGCCTGCGTAGACACCTACCGCCCCGGCGCCATCGTCCTCCAATGCGGCGCCGACTCCCTCGGCTGCGACCGCCTCGGCTGCTTCAACCTCAACGTCGGAGCCCACGGCGCCTGCGTCGCCTTCGTCAAGACCTTCGGCCTGCCTCTCCTCGTCGTCGGCGGCGGCGGCTACACCCCGCGCAACGTCTCCCGCGCCTGGGCCCACGAAACCTCCATCCTCATCGATGCCCAGGACCGTATCGACCCCAACATCCCCGACACCGTCGCCTTCCGCAACCACTTCGGCCCGGACTTCTCGCTCTTCCCCCCTCTGTCGGAAATGCGCAAGCTCGAGAACAAGAACTCCCGCCCGTACCTCGCCGGTCTCGTCCAAGCCATCCGTGAGCAGCTCCGCTATATCCAGGGGGCCCCCAGTGTCCAGATGAGCTTCATCCCCCCGGATATCCTGGGTCTGCGCGAGGACACAGAGAAGGAGATCGAGGAGACGACGGCCCAGCTGGAGGAGGAGCGCGAGGAGCGCGAAGGGCCCGGTAGTGCGGCTGTCAAGAGCAATCGACGGCGGGAGTTGGAGAGGGGTGCAGGATATCGAGGGGAGCTCTATTCTTGATTGTCTTGCGTTTCATTTTCTCCCCCTGGCGTTTTGTATTTTATGACCTGACTTTGGATAGTCTACTCATTTGGAGGGGTGGTGCTTTGGCGTTTGGCTCAAATCTCGTTGCTCGATCTATGATATCCCAGAAGAGATTTGTTTTGCATGTTCAATTCTTTTTGGTTATCAGTTCTCGGCCGGTGGGGGAAAAAAAAGCAGGTCAGAAGGACCAAATCTATTTATTATAGAATTAAGATACTCCCCAGCCTAACCTCCCATCCTTCTATCAATCCCAGGATTCCAATATAGCCACGTATATGAAACATTATCACCTGAACCTTCCATAGCCCCAGTCCGCTCGCGCATCAGATCTCCAAGCGTCCCTCGCGCCTTTTTATCGCCTTCCCTCCCCTCTCAAAATCAAATAGGGTATCCAGGGCGGGCGACGCATTCGATGAACAAAATAGCACAAAAAAGATAATTGAAAACGAAATGATGTGTTGAAGTCAGAACGATCCCGTCGGCTGCGTTAGTAGAATGAGGCGAGGGTCATGTCACGTTCGTTTAGCCGCTTCTTCTTGGCAGGTTGACTACCATGTCATGGCTTCTGCACCTGCTTCCTGTCCCTTTGAAGCACGATTGAGATCACTCTCAAGTCGACGTTGCTCGAACGGACTAGACGTCCGGACGACTGGCGGGACGTCATCCGAAATAGGATGACGGAAGAGAAGCGTCGATATGCAGCAAGATCAGATAGTTGAGGGTAGCATCACGCTTATTGTTCCTCCGCGTCCACATATTCATCGACTTCGGAGGTCCGAGAATCCTTGCGTTCTACAGAGTTTTTGCCCTCGCTCGAAGGCTGGGGAGCTTCTGAGGCTCCGGAGCCAGTGCCACTACCAGTGTTCTTTACATCAACAGGGTCAGATGCGGAGGGAGCGGTTTGCTCCTCTTTCTTTGGTACGTGGGGTGGAATCTGGAATTGGCTGTTGTCTTTCTGGCCATCCAGGATGGGCGCGATGGCTAGGATTTGTTTGGCGGCGAGTTCGGGGTTCTGAGAGTCACTGTAGGTCGTGGTCAACTGCCTATCGAAACATAAAAGAAGGCGCCCGTCACACTTACACATGCGCGCTGATGATCCAATCCAAGTCCTCCTCACCCTCATCGGGACCTCCGGGGCCCCCGTGAACAGGGCGGAAGAGCCTCGGATGCCATTCCACTCCTTCATCGGCCCGCTTAGCGGCCTCTTCACGTTGACGGTCTTCAATCTTCGACTTTTCCTCCGTTGCTGCCTCGTGGTTGCGGGCAAGGAGCGCCTTGACTGTGCTGTGCCACAACCGCTGCGATTCCCGCTCGCCCTGCTGTTCGATCGGCCGGGTATTGGGTGGTGTATGTTTTGCGTGTGTTGCGTCGAACAGGACATCCTTCTTGTGAGTCTATAAATAGTCAGTATGTGATTATTCTAGGCACACTCGGGCAGCGTACGTGAACATCCTTGATGAACATCTCTCCGTTCCAAAGTCCAGACAGCTCATAGTATACCTCGCCCGTTTTCTCATTCTTGATCGTCCCTCCGATTGCATTGTAGGTGCCGGAAAAGTATCCCTTCGTCTTGAACTCGATATCGGCCACTAGATTGTTTTCGGGACAACGGACGTAGCTGTGATCACCGAGCTCATACTTCATCTTTCCAAAGAGGATGCCACGGGCGTACATATTCGGTTGTGTCAGGACGCTGCTCACATTTTAATTAGTACCAAATCGAACAACATCTATCGCTGTAGTTCATGAGAATGGGATATGCGGCCACATACTATCGTTCGCCCTTCTCTGGGTTTTGGCCGCGGTTCAGGAAGCGTAAAATGGCGACACCCTCCATCATACTCGCCGCCGAGTTTCCTAGGAACTTGCTGCGAGGCTTCAACGTCCCGTCAATTCGGATGTGGTGTTCTGGCGCCATGAAGAAGTAGCTGGACTTCGGAGGGTGGTGCGACGTCTGTTCAGCGATGTAATACCCTCGCGTGCCATCAGGGTAATCCCAGTAACAAGTAAAGGTCTCTCCGAGAATCGGATTCAGCGGCTTCTTCACACCTCTGCAGTATCCACGTTAGAAAGGAGGTCTCATATTTGGAAACGGAAAAGTCGAGTGCACGTACGGAGGTTTAATGTGCCATCCGCTCAGGTAGAACTTGACGACGGAAACGAAGCGCTCGAGGGGGTCATCGATCGTGGGCATGGGAAGAAGGGTCTCCGGATGAGCCATGAAGCTTTCGATAGGGATCATGATTAGCCAGAGCATCACAGCGAGGTCTGAGCACACATACTTGGTGATCCGTTCCAGCATGGAGCGAGGCTCCAGAATGAAGGTAGGCAGTACGACTCGGCTCAGGTCTGCGCCCGGTCGGAGCTGGGAAATGATATGGGACAGCACTGAGCAAAGGAGTAAGCAACTATATTACAGCCGAGAATAGAGCCTCAGGGGACGAGCTCCTTGTTGCAACTGAACCTTATAAAGATTACATACCATTGCCCTGTTCAGGCTCAACGACCTCATCTTCCCCGCTTCCGCCTTCCGGCTTTGATTCATCCATGGAGGAACGAGTACCTGAAGAATGATGGAAAAAGGAGACCCAATCAGCGGACATAATAGAGTGAAATGACAGATGGCGATGTAGACAGCTAAGAGTATATAAAAGAGAAGAATAACTGGAAACAAAATTTCGTGGTAATGATAAGGTAACCAAAGTATGGACGGAAAAATTAGGCGGAGAGAATGATTAGAGGGGGGAGGGACGCAGGACGACGGGTATGACGTGTTGGAGAGAAGACAGCAACAACAATCATCTTATTACGGAGTAGATATATGACAGTTGACAGTATGTACTCGGGGAACTCTACTCACTGGATGTGGCCACAGATGAACGCCGGCGGATATGCGGAACAGTCACAGGCATTTCGTTACTGTGATATAAGAAGCAGTAGTAATAAGTAGGGTCAGATAGATGGGATAGTTATCGCGTAGGGAGAGGAGAGTAGAGACGGGAGAGAGGAGAAAGAGAAGGAGAACGAGAAAAAGAGGTCTTCTTGAAGGAAAAGTCGCTAAAGTCGCTTTGGGGAGTCTTTTTCTGATGTTTCTTTCTCTTTCCTTCTGTTAGGTAGACTGATAGATATTTATGAAACCAGTTGACAAGTCTTGTGGTTCCTTTGTGAGAGGAGGCTTGCGCAGTATCTACATCAGGATGAAGTTGGAAGAATGAGAGAAGAAACAGAAGAGGATTTTGTGTCGGATGTCTTTTTTTTTTTTTTTTTTTCCCCCTTTACTTTCCCCTCTTCGCTTGACTATTGTGGCATACTATATTTTAATCCAGTCGACAATACGGAGTAGTACCCTTCTTTTGTTCATAGTCTAGTTTATACTGTAGTGGAGCAGCCAGCAGTGAGTGACGTTGCCAATACAGAATCCCAGAGAAGGCTGAAGAGGCATCACCATTTCAATCCCCACAGTCCTACAGGAGTCCAAGACATCTACCTACCACACTCAACATGCAAGAAGGTCTCAATCAAATCCTCCTATTTTCATCTACTGTTTCTCCCCTAATGTCAGGATCTTATACATTGTCTTTCTCAACACCCGTCATGCGCGTAATCGTATTCCCAGTTCTCACCGACTGATGGCGAGGGGCAGAAGCTTGGCAGGTGGGGTTTATTCACCTTTGGGAGCGTGTACGCCGTACTCGTGTAGATATTCTTTTTGATGAATTGGTTAGGATTAACGTGAACTGTGTACCTCTCTATATATTTATCTATCTACCTAGTATCTGTAGTCTATGCCTGGCTGTCTCCCAAGTATCTAGGTAAATTAGTCTCAGGACCTTTCTTACACCATCCGGCCCTAACTATATGAAGCAAATCCAAGTCAAGCAATGCTATGGGTGATTATATAGGCAACCATGTCTGAGACCTCAGCTCAGAACCTTGCCGTCATTGGCACATCCCCCTGAGTAACCTCCTTGACGAATTCCATGTCCGGTTGATACAGCATGACATGAAAGTGTTCAACTGCGTGGACCGACTTGAGCGACTTCCAGTTCTTGAACCAGATGACCTGTGCTTGTTTAGTAGATTGAATCTCTCATCGACAGTTAGAACAGCAAACCTGTTCCGCCGGCATCCGCGACCGAAACGTCCTCGTCACATAATCATCGATCTCGTTCCTCGCTTGAGGCGTCAGATCATCCGTGGCAGGATCATCTTCCAGCTCGAACTTGGTCCACACGACCAGATGCACAATGCCCTCCTCGACCCCATACGGCCAATCATTGTACAAAATCCGGATGTCCTCTGCATGAAGGCACATCAGAACGACCAGTCTACTCAATAATAAGGACGAAACGAACCATCGAACTCGAACGGCCGTCCCTTCGGCGTCAGGTCATCCGCGTCTCCGTCCCCCCAGCGGAGCCTCTCCTTGACCATGAATCGCATGATCGATCCATACTGGGCCACAATGTGCGCTTTAAATTCCAGATACCTTCTCAGTTCGCTCGGAACACGCTGGAACAGATCTATCCGGTTACTTCCTGGTTATAACATGTCAGCAGCGAGTTGCCGTACAATACGCCGACCCGGGCCCACTTACTAACAATCTCCTTTACCGTCTCCCAATCCTGCCTCTTGTACTCCGCATCTGGAGTCGACAGAATCGCAATGGACTTGGCCGGCAAGTCCCGCAGAAATGCAGGACATTCTGCTGGCCACTGTGACGGAGGGACATTGACGAGCCAGTACGGTAATTTCTCCGTCAAGTTCCTGCTTTGAGTTAGGTGCGCAGTTGGGGCGCTGATGGTAGGTGTTTCAAGGTTCTTATCAATGGCTGTGAATGGTCCTGCTGGTGTTGAGAGGCTCGTGTTTGTAAACATTGCGTCGCTGGTGTGTATAGCGGTTCCCCTTGCGCGGTTATGGTATACTTCGGCGAGTACCTAAGCGAACGAAATAAGATCTGCGCTCAGGCAACACTTAAACTACAGGATGGCGAGAGTGGAAGAGCAATCAGAAATGACATTCTGTGTTGAGGAAAGAGAAGTCCTCCAGACGTGGGGATGAGATTATGAACTCCTTGAGTTGAATTGACCCTGATCAGCGCAAGGGACCGTTGACTGGCAAGGGGATCGACCCGTCAAAGGACCCGCAAGAGCGCCCAGAATGTTCTCCTATTGTTCGCGTAGCTTTCTATTGTTTGCATAGCTTCTAGCTTCTCCTTAATGTATAAATACAATAGGCGTAAAAATTCGAGCTGGCTTTCATTCTTTCACTATCTCGCAATCTTAGAGGGCAGTCCAAGCCAAGAACAACTATGAATGCAAGTGAGCCTAGGGGAGATGTCAGAAGCATGGTTCCCCACTGCGGAGCGGCGTCATGGTCAATCATTAATGCACCCTAAGCAATGCTGAAACAACCTTTTTTTTTTTTTTTTTTTTATGTCACGTATCTACTTCCGTATCTACTTCAAGTATCTTGATTTTTTCAACAAGACCTGGATACCGATCGGTACGAATCATCCATCTCAGGGTCGTATCATGTGGTCCAAGCCATCGTCTCACAAACTGCCGTTCAGAGCATGTATCTCAGCGTCAGCATACGGTAGAACTCTCAAGATACGCCTCAGAGTAGTCTATTATTCATGTCCTAATGCTGGTCTCTACCATCCGCCAGGCGATTTGTCTGACGCCTAAGCAGGTTCTAGCTCAGTCCCGACTCCGTCTATCGTCATGTCTATTTCGCTTGGATACTGAGTACCATGTGCGGAGGCGCAGTCCCTCTCGAAACGGCAACTAAGACGCAGTGAGAGCCGCAATCTCAGGCCCATCTGATCGAATGATTGTTACTCCCGCTGCTTCACACTCTCGTTTGGCCTCCTCCCATCCTGCACCAGGATCAACGCTTCTGGTCGCATCCTCGACAAGATAGCTTTTGAACCCTGCCCTCGCGGCATCCATAGCCGTGTATTTGACACAATAGTCTCCTGCGATCCCAGCTGAAAACACATGCGTGATGCCTCTCTCCGCCAGCACTGCTTTGAGATCAACGTCCACCGACTGAGCATGAACGGCTGGGTCAAGGTTGCCAAACGCATCAGAGAAGGCAGAGTACATCTCAACCCGCGGATCCATGCCCTTCTTCACGTGCAGGTCAATCTTACTGCTGTCAATCTCAGGGATGATAGTGGCCCCCTTGGTCCCTCCAACACAATGAACGGGCCATAGTAATTGCTCCTTGGTCTCGCTTTCCTTTTCAGGCGCCGGATTGGTCATCTGGAAGACGGACTCAAAGGGGCGAT
This sequence comes from Aspergillus lentulus, assembly GCF_001445615.1. Lineage (NCBI taxonomy): Eukaryota > Fungi > Ascomycota > Eurotiomycetes > Eurotiales > Aspergillaceae > Aspergillus > Aspergillus lentulus. Next base: position 3,981,962 of record NW_028322118.1, read on the forward strand.
TGTTAGGCTCGGGATGATTGCTCGCAAAGGATACATGGTTTTGAGGGTGATAATCTTGCGAGGCTACGCGTATCACGAAGCCTGGGTTGGCGAGCAAGGTGTTGATGAGTGGTGCAATGGAGCGAGCCCCTTGGACCGCGAGTGATCCGTCCTGTTGCTATGAGCTTCTTTCCACAGAATGAGAGCAAGCTGTGCTGACCGGTGGGCAGAAATCTTCCTGCATATCTACCACAATTAATGCTGCCTTCATCATGGGTTGGGTGTGACGGCTTTCCTGGGTTAAGAGACTGGTGAAATTAGTTTGTATTGCCCTTCCAGAAGCAATAATCGACCCCTATACTGGCATGAAGTATGCGCGTTCCCCTTTATTCTGGGTTTGTCTCAGTTATGGCTAGCCTGCTGTGTCATACTCTCCAATCAGCTGACTACCATAACTATCATCCACAGTCTGAAAATAATACAAGCATCCAGCAGCCTGGGAAGACACATTGTCGTAGGAGGGGCACTGGTTAGACCAAGATGAGACACACCAAGCGAGATGTAATCACGTGATTCTACTCTGTTTGCCCGGAGGAACTGAGAAAGATGAGTGTAAGGCTTGCAATGGCTGCGTCAAGCCCAGACTTGATGATGGTGTCACTGCTATTTCGAAGGCATCTACTCAAGACTTATCAGGCACTTCTTCAGTTGCTCTGTATCACTACTCAGTAGCCTTAACGTCAATCACGGCCAGTTTCAGAAGGGGTTAGCGCAGGATCATGCTCCTGCTGACTCAGCACTGCACCCAAAAGCTTCGCGAGAAGCAAAAACACACGCAAGATTCTTCACTTCTGTCATCAGGGCTGCGGCCCTTCCTCCATCCGTCAAGATCATACAGTTGACAACAGTACATCTGGCTCATTTCAAGACACAGATAATGAGAGGCATTCTCAAGGTATGTACCATAAGTATCAATCTCTATCAACCCATGCTGTGCCATCACATGATGATCTCTTTATTGGAGCTGTCCTAGCTACACAATGCGGACAACCTTTTTATACGCATAATTAGATTTCTGATACTTTGCACTTTGGTTCCTTGCTTATTACTTTATGCAAACATCAGCATTCAACCTTGCTAATTGAAAGCAGCTCTTACAAGGAACAAGTGAACACACCTTCCAGCCTCCTTGATTTTGGTGCCGCAAAGACGACTCTCAAGCCGTCCCTTCTATTTCTCCTAAGAATAACACAGCAAACTTGGTGATATTTGATTGCATCACCGCTCAACATGGCTCATGACCCTCGACTATCCAGTGCGGGCACTGCCACTCCCAATCCGCCTCCTCCGCCCCCTCCTCCACCCCCGGAGACGTCCACAACAGGGACAGGCGAGGCGCAGGCCGCAGAAGCATCTGCACCCACACAGTCGTCAGACTCATTCAAGCTAAAGTTCTGCACAGTATGTGCATCGAACCAGAACCGTTCGATGGAAGCCCATCTCCGGCTCTCCACGGCGCCCTCTCCCTTCCCCGTTATCTCTTTCGGGACGGGCTCCCTGGTCCGTCTTCCAGGACCATCCATCACTCAACCTAATGTCTACAACTTCAACACCACCTCGTACTCGCAAATGTATGACGAGCTGCTCGCCAAGGACGAAAGACTCTACCGTAATAATGGCCTTCTGAATATGCTTGATCGCAACCGGAATCTGAAATGGGGCCCCGAGCGTTTCCAGGACTGGGTTCCCGGAATGCCGCGGGTGGACCACGTGTCCAAAGGCGACAAGGGTGCTCTGGGCACGGAAGGAGGCACGGTCGACGTCATCATCACCTGCGAGGAGCGGTGCTGGGACGCTGTCGTAGACGATCTCATGAACAAGGGCGCGGCCCTCAACCGACCAGTCCACGTGTTCAATGTCGATATCAGAGATAACCATGAGGAGGCCCTGGTAGGAGGAAAGGCCATCCTCGAATTAGCCACGAGACTGAACGATGCGGCGACCCAGGAACGTAAGGTTCATGGTGCCGAGGGCTGGGAAAACGGTAACGGCGAAGCCCGTAGGAGCTTCGACGAACGTGTACCTGAGATTCTGGCTTCGTGGCAGGAGATGTGGCCTAACTTGCCGGCTTTGTGGACTCTGGCCTGGCTATAGTAACGAGGACCTTTAGTACCTCACAATGCATAACCATAATTCATGGATTGATATGACTTTCTTTGCGTATTGTACTGTCAATGTCTTCTCGTAGCCATCATTATACAAATATCACCGGGCAGCCAAATAAACGCTGCTTTGTAAACTTCAGCTCCAGCTAAGCAAAAGGGTATCTCTCGAACAAAAGGCCCAACCAGACCGAACGCCCGTTTTCCAAATCCATAATGTCAACTCTGGCCTAAAAGAATCTCCCGTCGCTCGGTATACCACCGCTCCAAACACGCTCGTCTCTGAGCCTGCGTCATACCCTCCACCACAAGCGCAAACTCAGTGGCACTAGCGAACCCGAACCGCTTCGCCATACTACAAAACTGTCGTTTCATCACCTCCCGCGGTGGATGGAATTTATACCGGATGGGCCGGCCGTCCTTGTCGAGGATAGCATCCCGCCCGGTCCTGTCTTGCGACGACCCAAAGACCTGTACATCGCCTAGGTTTTCATCGGCAAGCTCGGCACGCCGACTGAGTCGCTCTTCCACCTTCGACGACCCGATGACTTCGTTGTTCAAATGGGTGTATTCAACGCCCGCACCGGCGAGGATGGCCTGGATGGGATCGTGTTTCTGCGCGGTCACGGCGGCCTGGGACTGGGGCGCGGCGTCGTCGGTGTCGCCGCGGATCATGGCGGCTAGCTGGCTCATGACTTGGTCGTCTTGATTCTTGGTCTCGGAGGTGCTGTCGGGCGTGGTGGTCGCTGTGTCGGATTCGTCGACGGCGATGTCCATGACTTGGACGCCGGCCTTGCTCTCGGCGACATTGGTCTTGTTGACAATGTCCCTGAGGACGATGTTGTTCGTTTTGAACTCGAACAAATTGTCGAGCCCGAAAATCTCGCCCTTCTGGTCTTTCTTCTCCTGCACTCCTTTGAAGTATCTCCGTTCGGAGCTGGCGTTATAGCCGATGTTGGCCTGCTGTTGCTTGTATATCTGACGCGCGTAGACAATTTCCTCGATCGTGCCGGCGGAGATCAGGCGGAAGACCTCGACGTTGCGGGACTGGCCGATCCGGTACGCTCGGTCCTGGGCCTGTAAGTCGTGCGAGGGGTTCCAGTTCGGGTCGACGACAACGACTTTATTCGCCGAGGTGATGTTCAGACCAACTCCTCCAGACCGTGTCGAGATTAGAAAGACGAACTGCTTTGGGTCGGAGTTAAACTCGTCGACAACTTTTGTCCGCTCCTCATAAGTCATGGAGCCGTCCAAGTAGCTCACATTATAGCTCGTGTAATGAAAGAGCATCTGTAGCATCTTGAGAAGACGGACGCTGTGCGAAAACACAAGCACCTTGTCGCCGTTCGCATGCCACCATTTCAGAAGCTTGCGGAGGACCTTCCATTTCCCGCAGAATTCGGGGTTGGCGTAGTTGACAATGGAGTCTCGTGTCCGATAGAGCTGCTCCCACTGGTCGGGCACGGCAATCTCCAGCATCTCTTTATCCTTCTCTTGCTTCTCTAAGGAGTCTGCCCCTTGCGGTATGAGTGTTGCAAGGTGGTTGCTGAGCTTCTGAAGTATGGCTATTGCGGGGAATACATAGCTCTGCCATCTGCCCCCGGAGGGCAGAAACTGCCGGCAGCACCAGCCTGTTTTCTTCCCTGAGCCACAGTCACACTTGTCGGAGGATGTCTTGATGTACTGCACGATGTCGCTGTCGAGGATGTTTTCGTAAGCACTTGCCTGCGTCTCGGTGAGCGGACAGAAAACGACCCGGTCGCTCTTCTTCGGAAGCTGATCGGCTATCAGTGTCTTCATGCGCCGTAGAAAAAACTGAGGCAGGAGATTTTCGACGAGCTTCTTCGCGGTCTTGCGAGCTTTGCTAAGCTGATAAAGAGTGGCATCGTGTGACTGCCCAATTTTCAACGGCTCTGAGATGGTACGTTTCCAGGTCGTAACCGGACCAAGTTTTCCCGGGTTCGTCCAGTTGAGCAGCGTCCACAATTCTTCGTATTTATTCTGAATTGCGGTGCCCGTCAGCCCGATTCTGCAAAGTGCGTTGACCACGTTCATCGCTTTTGTTGTTTCCGAGCTGCGTTCCTTAATGATGTGGCACTCGTCCGCCACGACGCAGTCCCATTCCACCATGTTAACGGCATCCTTGTTGTGCAGATACGTGCCATAGGTTGTAATGAGAATTTCCAAGCGACCTGACCTCGCGGCTTGCAGTGCGAGCTCTTTGTTGTCCCCATGGTATGTATCAATATGCCACCAGCCCCAGCGGTTGAATTCCGAAATCCAGTTTTGGATCAAGGTCCCTGGACAGACGATCAACGTGCGCGGATACCATCCATCCCGGCCACTTCGTCTCATCTTCCTCATTCTTTTGGCATCTCGTTCATCACCAGTTTTCCCATATGCAGCAGTGAGAAAAGTAATCACTTGCACCGTCTTCCCCAGCCCCATGTCGTCACCCAGAATGCCCCCTTTCTGATAAACAAAAAGTTCATGGAGAAAGGCGGCACCTTCGACCTGATAGGGCCGCAACCATTGGGCAATTGGCGCTGGAATTAAACCGAGCGAGTATGGGAGGGTTATGTCCCCGTACTTCCCGCAAGGTTCTATATTCGTGAATGCAGGTTTTTCCTTGAGGAACTCTAACCGCTCGTCGTCCGAGAATTCCACCTCATCGAAATCTGGTGGCAGCTTCAACCCGGACTCCTTCAGGTGGTCCATCCGCCGGTCGAACTGTGTGCGACGCTTCTGAAGATAGTCGGGGAGCGTATACTCCATGAGCTCATCGTCCGAGGGAAGTTCTTCCCCATATGTTCTCAGAACGGGTCGCGTACGAGTGAATTTCTCGTCCTCTTTCTTCGGCCTTTTGCCGACAAATGAGTCAGGATTCGCCACTTTGGTTTTCTTAGACTTGCGAAGATTGGCACTGCTGCGCTTCCGCTTGATAGTTTTCCTCTCTTTGAACTGCTTATACGCTGCTTCGCCATCGTTGAAGGAATCGTCGCCACTGTCGGTATCGGCTAGGTCAACGACGGAGGTATCGCGGTTGGAAGGGGACGTCAACTGCTTGAGCTTGGAGCGCTCATGATCGGAGGCGGACTGAGGTGGGATTGGGCCTGATTTGAGTACACGGTCTCTATCTAAACACAAATTCTTCAGATTAGCTTTTAGCTAAAGCATACATGCGGAGAAACTTACAGCGAGGGGGTATTGACGGCTTGGAGGAATGAGTGGCATCGAGATCGTCATCATCCGAATTGTCAACAGTCGATACGTCGGCGTCTTGTAACTCCCAATCTCCGCCCATGCTGAATCAAGGAGGGGCAGGAAATTTGTCTTGTCTCCAGACGCGCAAAGGAAGTGTTGGTGAGAATGCGGAGAGCGGAGTACGGATACTTATCAGGCAGATTTCCCGAATAGGAAAAGAGCTGTTGGCCGCAAACTGAATTTGTCCGCTCTCACTTTGACCTCCGCCGTCTGTCACCTTCGTTTGCCCGCGCAGTTCCTCGTACTTCATTTGAGATCGGGTAATCCTGAGTCAAATTTCATCGGCTACACGAGCGCTTTTGCTTCATTGTTGCTTACCATTGCTTAACAACTATCTGGCGTCCCTGACGTCTTGGGAAAAATTTCCTCGCGACAGCATTAAAGCGAACGGTTTGCGGAACCGGTTGATGAGGCACAGGGATTGGCGGACAATAACGGCAACTTGAAGAACTCAAAATGCCTCTCGATACCTCTACAACGTATCCTCTTACGAAACTGCGCCTTGATGGACGCCGCTGGAACGAGCTCCGCCTTCTTCAAGCCCAGATTTCTACCAACCCCGCCAGTTCTGGGTCTTCCTTTTTGTCGATGGGAAATACGTCGATAATGTGTTCTGTTCATGGTCCAGCGGAGGGGAAGAGGGGTGATGCGACAGGAGGAGCTGCAGGATCAGCCGGAGCTGTGGTCGAGGTCGATGTCAACGTCGCGGGGTTCGCAGGCGTTGATCGCAGGAGGAGAGCTGGGGGCAGCGACAGGTATGAGAGCTTAATGCTACGCTCTATCACTTTCGCTACTTTCTAACATGTACCGACATAGGCAATCTTCACGAATTGCGACAATACTGCGCTCGGCCTTTCAATCCCACCTTCACACCCACCTCTATCCACACAGTACGATTAGCATTCACGTCTCAGTCCTGTCGGCTGACGGGTCTCTTCTCGCCGCAGCGGTCAATGCGTGCACCCTGGCCCTTGTCGACGCCGGTATTCCCATGCCGGGTCTGCTCTCTGCCTGTACCTCTGGCATGAGCGGCAGCGCCTCTACGCCACGTGATCCCCGGAATGACTTTCTGGATCCTCTTCTAGATCTGTCACTGCCAGAAGAACAAGAGCTTCCTTTCCTGACAGTTGGGACAACAACAGCTATTCCTGTTGGAGAGGACGTTATGGACGAGGACGAAGAGGATATGAAGGTCTCTATGATGGTGATGGACTCGAAAGTCCATTGCACTTATCTGGAGACAATGCTTGCCGTCGGAATTGACGGATGCAAGCAGATTCGGGAGATCTTGGAGGGAGTCATCAAAGGGACAAACCGGGGAGTATGATATCTACTTGACATCATGTGTCTCGATACTTTTATACCCTGCATGTATACTCTATG